>NW_005871062.1:5105291-5127384 GCF_000147115.1 Myotis lucifugus
ACACGGGGGTGGGGGAGTCCCTCAGCCCCGCCTGCACCCTCTGCAATTTGACCCCTACACCTTTTTCTTATCTAGCTAATCTCTTCACTTTAAAAAAAAATTAACTGAAATACCACCTACTCTAGGAAATCCTCTTTGAACAAATCTCTTTACAATCTGTATTAAGTATTTTAATAGTATATCATTCTTTTTCTTTAACAGCAACTTAGAGTGGATGCAATGTGCTTCTCATTCTTGCATCTGAATTTTTTCTTCTTGCTCTTGTAATAGCAAAGCTTATCCAATTTACATTTTCCCTTCAAGGGCTTATATTTGGTTTAGTTTCTAGTTGGCTCCCTGCTTTTTTTTTTAAGCAATAAATTTGGGTTGTGATAGTAAGCCTCACTTGTAATCAAGCCTGTAGGTCTCCCTATCTGAATATTTCTATAATACCTATCACTTTAGCATACCAGAGATTGTGTTCATTTATAGACAATAACAATAAATGTCACCTGATCATTTGCTCTTCTAGTAATATTTTATAGCAAGATGTATTATTTTAGTAATTTAACTATTACAAAACTGAGGAGTGCAGAAATAAATCACATTAAACAATAAAGAATGACTCAAATATCAAAGCATAGTACACTTAGGGCCTTCCTTGTCCTGTGCCTCAGATATCATAGCATATTACACAGTTCACATGGAACTCAGTTTCCTTTAAAATAGGAAGGGATCCCATACTCATGAAGCAGCTACTTCCGCACATATTTTTTTTTATTTAATTCACAGCACATACTCTTTGTACTAATTGTTAGAAAATCATCCTAGCAATGGCCTCTGTTCCTCTCTGTTATGTTGCCTTACATTCTGATGTCATTACTGTGCTTTTATCATCCACTCACTCTAATAAGATTGTGAATTATTTAAGGGCAGAGATCATGACTTGAGCTTGTGTGTTCCCTGTCATGGGGCCTAAATAAATACTCAAATGCCATCCAGTCCAAATGACTGTGATGAGAGAGGCCCACCATTGCTGGAGACCTCTGATTTTTATTTCAGGGGCCTCACTTGTTCTGCGCCTTTACAAAGGGGTGAGTAGTGGCTGAGGGAATTTGAGGAAACCCAGACAGAATTCTCCTCCTAAAAGATTTTGCTAGCCCTAACCAGTTTGGCTCAGTGGATAGAGCATCGGCCTGTGGACTCAAGGGTCCCAGGTTCGATTCTGGTCAAGGGCATCCAGTCCAAATGACTGTGATGAGAGAGGCCCACCATTGCTGGAGACCTCTGATTTTTATTTCAGGGGCCTCGATGTTTCTAACTCTCTATTCCTCTTCCTTCCTCTCTGTAAAAAAATCAATAAAAAATATATTTAAAAAAAAAAAAAGATTTTGCTAAGCTGGTGCCTGGGACCACTGGGCATTTGTTCAATTTAAACCTGGACACACAGCAATAACAAAGGCACTGGTTTCCTACTGCTAATGCCTAGGGATCAAACCTCAGCTTGCAGGAACTCACCCCCACAGTCAGGACCCAGCACTGGGTGGATCTGGGCTGGTGCTCCTAACTCTGGGGAGAGGGAGACTTCCTGTGGCTGCAGGCTAGAGGCCTCGGACTCCACGCCACCCACCCGAACAGGTCCATAGCGCAGGCTGGTCAGCAGAATGGCTTCTTCACATGGGATCACGGGGAGGCGTGGCCTGTTCTGTTCGCCCCCACGAGCGATCACAGGGAGGCCTGTTCTGTTCGCCCCGAGAACAATTGTGGGAGGCCTGTTCTGTTCGCCCCGGGAGCGATTGCGGGAAGCCTGGCCTGTTTGCCCCGTGATGGGTGCTGGGCTGGGGGGCGTGGACCCGGGCTGCTGCTTGGCACCTTTGCACGCTCAAGTGGCTACGGGGCAGGAACATCTGCTTGGCGCCTGTGCCCATAGGCCCAGAGTGACCGGGGAGTTCTGGGACCCTGGCTGCTCAGGGCCTATGCACGGGCCTACAGGCTAGGAGAGGCCTGGGTCCTGAGGATGTTCCCAGGACCCAGGCCAGTTGGCGGTGCCTGAGTATGCAAATTAACCTGACAAATATGGAGGGTTAATTTGCATACTCTCCTGATTGGCTGGTGAATGTAGAGGAGCGATGGTCAATTTAAATGTTTCTCTTTTATTATATAGGATTATCTTTCTTATACCACACGAAGGCTAACCTAAACACTACATTTCATTTAAGATCAGACAAATTTGAGTGTTTTTAATTTTTCAAAAATAATCCATTTACTGAGTTATCTATGAGATAAAAGGAATAACATATCAACATGTTTAAATATTTTCAGTGATCATACTATTGATGATAGTGTTGTTTTGGTTTTCTGAGACAATAGAATGTATTTTATGAATAAATCAAATGCATAATGGATGTGTATTCTAATTGTATCATTGTTGCTGTTCTTAAAAGCAATGATTTCTGATATGTTAAAGAAAGATGTAAGGCAGAATAGAGTAAGTAAAAATTATGTAGTCCTAAATTTTAATTTGAGATATCAATATGAAGCAATTATAATTATGAATGGTGATAATGTTACCTAGAATTATTTTGGTGATCATTTTGCAATTCAGGGTTGGGCAAAAGTAGGTTTACAGTTGTGAGTTCACAAAACACAGACTTTATTCTTGTATTAGTGTTGGGGAGCACATGAGACTTGGTTGGAAAGTTTGTAAGGAGGACATTCTGATAAAAGGGAAGTGTGTGGAAGGCCACCTCCCCTGTTTATTGGATTTCCGACTTAAGGGAGACTTAGCAGAGTGTCGAAGGTGGTGCCCCTAATTATTCCTTGACCTTTCCAAACAAGTCTGTGCATATGTATACCCCCAGGTGTTTACTAGAATTCTTATGCTTAATCCCTGGATGCCCTTGCCTAGAGGACAATGTAAACACATGTGTCCTCCCAATAAATACTGATTGTATCTAAAGATAAAAATTCCAATAAAAGCCTAACAAGGCAGGCAATCAAGGCTGCCTGACTTCTCCAGCCGGCTGTGCCTTAGCCCTCTCCCCCACAGTGAAACTGTGTCAGAGTAATCTGTTCATCTGTTGTTCAGGGGCTGCTAGTCAGCCGCGGCAAGATGGTGCCCCATGTGAGGACCCCCGGCATATTAGTACTTATTAATTATGGTATTATTTTCTATATGAACAGTTGTAAACCTACTTTTGCCCAACCCTGTATATGCAATATTAAATCATGACATTGTTCACCTAAAACTAATACTTGAAAACTAATAAATAATGTTATAGGTCAATTCTATCACATTTTCTTTATCCATTTATTAATGCCGGGGGTCTTAATCCAGCATCTTGAAGGGTTCAGGAATCTGCAGGAGGGCTGCTGTAAATGATTAAAGAGTCCAGAGATGAAACATAATTTTGGAAGGCATTTTGGGGAGCCAGAGAAGACTTAGCCAAAGGAACCAAGTTCTCCTGTCTCTCTGGACCCCTTGCTTTTTATTAACACAAATTGTCCTAAAGCAAGGTAGATATACATATCAAAGGCCAAAGTTTAGTATACAGAATCCATTGACAGATTGGGGGAACTGCCTACGGCTGTTCAGGTGTTTGGCCAGCAGGAGGCAATAAGATGTAGATTGAAATGCCCTCAGCTGTCTGACAGCAAGCAATCATTTATGCATCCTTTTCAGGTTTGGGGAAATGCCCTCAGCCATTTCAGATGATTCAGCCCTGCTGACATGCTGGAATTAGCTTCTGACAATTCATCTGTTGGTGGACACTTAGGTAAATAATGATGCAGTGAACATGGGAGTTTATATATATTTTCAGATTGGTGTTTTCATTGTCTTCAGATATATACCCAGAAAGGGAATTGCTGGGTTATATGGTAGTTTTATTTTTAATCTTGTGAGGACTCTCCATACAGTTTTCCATAGTTGCTGCACAAATTCACATTCCCACCACCAGTGCATGTGTTTCCTTTTCTCCACATCCTCACCAACACTTTTTATTGCTTGTCTTTTTTATAATGGTCATTCTAATAAGTGTGAGCTGATATCTCATGGTAGTTTTGATTTGTATTTCCCTGATGATTAGTGAAGTTGAACATCCTTTTATGTACCTGTTGGCCATCTATATGTCTTCTTTGGAAACATGTTTATTTAGGTCCTCTGCCCATTTTTAAATCAGACTGTGTGTGTTTTTTCTATTGAGTTGTATAAATTTGTGTCATTTTAAGCCATACAGTTTTGGGTGCTGTATATGGCAGCTTTAAGAAATGAATACAGTACTGGCTACTTTTGTATTCATATAAAGAGTCTTGAGCTTTGTTCTGGGATGCTGCTAAATTACTTGGAAAGTTTTATCTTTTTTAGTCTTGCTTTTAAGCTTTTCTAGGAGAGAGTAGAGCAGTATTTATTCTAGAGCTAATTTTACTCTACTACTGAGACAAGACCCTTTTTTTAAGCACTCCACTCAATGCTACATAAATTAAGACTTATTCTAGTCTGACTCTGTGGGAGGAGTCACTCTTCTTGACCTTTTGTAAACTCCAAGTACTCTCATTACTAGTCCTTTCAGGTGGTTCCGTCCCTGTCCTCAGGTAGTTTTCTTGCAATCATTCATTTATCAGTAATCTGCTGAATGCTTAAGGGAGACTTTGCAGATCTCTGGAGTGATCTGTGTACAGCTGTGCTATCGGGCATGCTGCCACATGAATACTAGCTGCCTATGTCCTCACAGACTTTCAGTTTGATCTGCTCATTCATTGGGTGTGTGGGCTCCTCCTGTGTCACAGCCTGGAAATTCTCAAGGCAGTAAGCTGGGGCAATTGTAGAGATCATGTGTTTCTCCGTTTGTAGTGATTGCTACTCTTTGTTGCCTGATGTCTAGTGCTGAAAACCATTGTTTCACATTTTTTGCCACTTGTTCCAAATTTTTTGTTATTTCAGATGTGTGTGGTATAGAGAGGAAAAGTAAATTCAGACACTGCAAATCCACTGGCCAGAAGCAGAATTCAATCTTTACTCTGATTGATCAAAGTTTGTTTTCTTTTAAAATTTTTTTAATGTTTTTATTGATTTTTTAGAGAAGGATGAAGGGAGAGGGAGAGAGATAAAAACATCAACGAGGAGAGAAACATCATTGGTCGGCTGCCTCCTGCACACCTCTTACTGGGAATCAAGCCTGCAACTTAGGCACGTGCCCTGACCGGGAATCGAACCAATGGCCTCTTGGTTTATGGCTCAACACTCAACCAACTGATCTGGGCAAAGTTTGTTTTCATTATTAAGTTTTAAAAACTTTCAGCTTTACAACTCAGTATTGAATATGTCATACACAAAAATAATTAAAATGCCTTTGAAATTTTGATATTTAGTTACATAATTGATCAAATAATTACTGTACTACATATAAAGATTTATTGATGGGAAGTGTGGGAGTTTCATTGAGCTACATAATTGTCTGATCAAATAATTACTGTACTACATATACAGACTTATTGATGGGAAGTGTGGGAGGTTTGTCACTAGAACACTTTTTATCTTCAGGCCATTTCACTGCCTCAAAGGCAATTTCGCATGCTGTTTCATCTGGATGATCCAGACGTGTCAGGGCAAGGGGGAGCAGATATGCTAAGACATGACCTGTTGGGATTTATATGACTTGAATATTCACTCACAGGTTTACTCGCTGTTATGGTATTGCTAAAGATTTATTTCACCAAATACAGATAGTATGATGCCTTCTACTTTGTACAGTTCCTAACCAAATTTTTAAAGAAGGACAATGTTTATAATTGCATTTCCTGTGATATTACATATCTTTCTATCAGGAGAGATTTCCTTCTGATCAGATGTTCAAAATTATAATATCTGTTTATAGTTTTCACACCTAATGTTTGAAATAATGTCCTACTCACTGTTTTTTGGATCAATCAATGCATTTAAGACCTTGTTTTGTCTTCCACTCCCCTATATTTCATGTGCTCCTGTCACAGGACCCATTTTTAGCACAAATGCCCTCTGACTCTGCATCTTCATGCCACATTGCTAGGTGACAGTGGAAGTATTCCTGAAAATTATTTCTAGGGGAGGTTAGCATTATTGTAGTTTTTTAAAAGCTTTTAATTTGCAAATAATTTTAAAGTTTGAAAACTAGAAAAGTTTAAAAAATACAAAGGACAAAAGAACAACTGTATGTACATTCCCAAGATTACCCTATTGTTAATATTTTACTCTATTTACTCTATTATTTTTCATGCTTTCTATTTTCCCCAATTATTTCCTTGCTTATGTATTACCCATGTTTTAGAATTAATTACTGTATTCAATTATTTTGGTCATTATATTGTCCCATAGGTGGTCATTAGGAGTCCCTTCAAGCTGACTCCTGTGTTCTTGTGCATACCCGTATACTTTTTGGGAACTTTACTTTCTGGACTAATAAGTTCTTCAGCAGGCTCACCTTGACCTCCTCTAACACTGGCACTGGCACCATTCATAACTCCAAGAGCCCCAGTTCCTCCTCATGGAGATGATATTAGAAACCAAGATCTGTGTGCTAGATGTGCTCATTGCTACTGGTGTGTAGCATTAAAATACTGTTAAGTAATTGAGGTCACATGAATATATTCTGCTGCACCCACACTAAACGTATCCCCAACTCAACTTCCCTCTGGCCAAGTGTAACAGAAGGAATGTTGTAGTGTAAAGTTTTTAGTTATTATTATTTATCTTTAGAGAGAGGGAGAGGGAGAAAAACATCAATGTGAGAGTGAAATATAAATTGGCTATCTCCTACAAGCTCCCTCCCAAGAATTGAGCCTACAACCAGGGTATGTATCTTGACTGGGAATCAAACCATCAACCTTTCTGTGCACAAGACAACACCCATCCAACTGAGCCACACTGGCCAGAGCAAAGTTTGTAAACTTTATAACAATATAAGACTATAGGGGTATAATGCAAAGGCTCCTTCAAGGCTTCAGGAAGGGCCTATGGAAAGTTTACCTTCATTAGCTCAATGGAAAATCTGCCTTGATCTGTAAAAAAGTTGATTTCGTCCCTAATTATATAGAGAGGATGGGTCATTAACAAGAAGCCCTTGTAAGAATCAACAAAAAATATATTATTTAACTGAAATTTCATAAATATTTTATATCCCCCATTTATGGTGTTGGTTTTTTGTTTGTTTGTTTTTTAAGATCTTTATCATTAGCTCTTGTTTTCCACCATTTGAACCCTTCTCAATGGATCACATTTCAGCCCAACTTCTTATTTCCCATTGTGTGATCAATATAATTAAGAGAAGAGAGATGATTTTAGATTATTTTGTATCAACCCCACTATGTAAAAATATGCTTTTATGATGTTTCTGGTGACAAGAACACAGGCTTTGGGACCAAACAGGCCTTTGAACGATAGTTGAATAACTACAGCTAATTGGAATTAAGTGCAAGGCCTAGGGTTTCTGGTTAAAATGTCCATCTCTTTGGCCCCTGCAGCCTTCAAGTGATAGGTTTTGTCATTTTTATGGAACTAAGAGAGAATCCATTCTTCTTTAACAGGAAGTAAAGTGGCCTTTGGAGTAAAGTGGTCCCTAGTTTAATTAGAGATGAGTTAGGCTTATCCTTGGTTTCTGGGAATTCTGTGCACATTTAAAAAATTAACACTTTCTTCTATGACTATAAGTTTCTAATATTCTCTTAGGAAAATATTATAATCTATGTATATTGTATATGAAATAAGTCTATTTACTAACTTGGACACTGAAATCAATTATAAATTTTTTTCTATGGGAAATTACAAAACAAGGTAGAAATATTTTATCTAGAAATTAACATTTGGATTATTAAAGTATCAACCCATTGACAAGTTAGAAACTAAGTGAATATTTATACCATATATAATTTTATGAACTATGCTAAAATCTGTTCAATATTAGCTTCTTAATTTTTCTCATCTAATAATCAATAGTATGTAGACCAAGATAAAACTTAAAAATTAGAAAGTTTACCTGGATAACCTAAGAGTTTAAACATTTTCAATATGCAGACTTATCTGTAGAGTTGAGTTGGCTTTTTTTAAAAAATAATCTGTGAGTACATTGTGTTACATAAAAATTATTAAGGTCAGTTAAGTAGTCAATTCCCCAGGGAGGATTTAGGTAAGAAAACAAAAGTAAGTTCTCAGTTTGACTATCGGTCTGAATCCAGACAAAAGAAAAAGAAAAAAGAAATGCACAAATCATATGGACTTGCTATGTTTTGAACTCCTGGGTAAAGTCACATATTAAAGTGATTTTATTCGATGTAATTATTTAACAAAACTAATGCTCTTACTTTTTAAAATATAAAGGCTACATTAAAAGTTTTCATAGCCTTTTTAAACTTTCAAAACAGGTTTTTGAAGAAAGAGTCAAAGAACTCAACTCCTAAGTGCTTTGAAATATGTATAAAAGTGAAACATGTTTATAATCAGTTTGAAGTCTAATGGAGAGATGCCCAGGTGCTAAATTGTACAGGTGTCTCCTAGAATCTCCTTATATCCTCATTAAGAGTTATGAATGGAGGCAGAACACTCTGTTACCATGAGCACTGCCTTATGCATCAAAGGGCAGGGGATCAGAGCCTGTATCTGGTACCAACTATCCTGTGATTGAGTAAGTCATTTCTCCAAGAGTCTCAGGAGGGAACTGCATTAGTGTCACTAGATGTATAGCCCTTAGACTAGTGCAAATTCTTAAAATGTTTGTTACTGGTGTGAGATGAGTACAGAGTTTGAGAGCAAATGTTTAAAAACATTTCACCACATTTTGACAAAGTAATTTTATTTCTTGTGAAGAACTGATAAAACACCGGGCCTATATTTTGTATATCTTTGTCCTAGTAATTTACTTTAATTTTGTTTTTCCAAAAGTGTTAATATTTAACACATGGGTGTTTAGGATGGAACAAAAATCCTGTTGTTTTTGACAGAAACACAGATCAAATGATCATCAAAGAGTCTTTTTTTGGTTCTATTTTACCACTTTATGATTCCAAGAGGGTTCATTAAGAGGGTTCATTAGAAAAGCAGCAATTGTCCAACTCTCACCTCCCTCTGGACTAAGCACAGGAAAACACAGCTTCTGCCAAAATTCTTGCCATTTACCAAGCAATTTTGATTACGAAATGCTGTCTGGGCTAGTCATGTAGTAGCTAATTTGGACTTGTCCCGACAAAATCAGAAAAAGATTTATGACGCTGGCTTTGGTCGAAGCAATGAATAGAACACGTGCTATGTTTCCAGTTGTTTCAGAGAAACTTTCTTTAATTCTAGTTTAGGAAGCAATGCCAAATTTCCACAGAAATCTACTCATTAATGTTTAATGCAGAAAGTGAAGAGATATTCCTGACTAAATATTAAGAGATCAAGATGCTTACATGCTTTAGCATTCAATAAATTAAAATAAACATAAAGGTATTTATGCATTTATGGTACCTGCTCTAAAACCCATATAAACAATCTTACAACCAGAACTAGTATATAGACTTCTAGTTGCCATAGTTATCATTTAACAGAAAAATCACCAGGCTAGAATTTAAAAAAAAAAATTTTTTTAAATATATATATTTTATTGATTTCAAAGAGGAAGGGAGAAGGAGAGATAGAAACATCAATGTTGAGAGAGAATCATTGATTGGCTGCTTTCTACATGCCCCCACTGTGGATCTAGCCCAGTGGGATCGAGCCTGTAACCCGGGCATGTGCCCTGACCGGGAATGGAACGGTGATCTCCTGGTTCATAGATCGACCAACGTTCAACCACTGAGCCACACTGACTGGGCTGGGAAACAAATTTGAGCTCCTTTTCTGCCAGTGATACTTGATCACTTACTTCTTCGGGACACAGGGGAAACATATTGACATGCAGAAATCAAACTGAAATGTGTGGTTTTCCTCTGGGCAGGATGTAAAGGTGATTTATTTCCGGGGTCCTTGTCCAGGTGGATTTGAAGAATGAAGCCACGGATGAAAGGTGGTATAGGAAAAGGTGGAGATTTATTGAGAAACAAGCACAGACTCCCACGTGGTGAGGGGTTTCAAAGGGGTAGTCCACTAAGTCCCTCTTTCCTAAGGTTGATATGAGCTGCAGTTCTTTGTGTCCTGATATCACCTCTGATTGGTCACTATAGCAGCTTCAGAGCTCAAACCCCACATGGGGTTGCCCTCTATATCTCCCCCTCCCATGGTAGAATCCCCTATTCCCTGTGAAAATCTGTTTTCTTCTTTCTCCCTTTTTGTTTTTCTACTCCCTGTGGCTTTCCCCTGTCTTCTGTAAATGGGTGTCTTCCTTTCCCCTTTATCCCGTGGCATCTCTTTTCTCTCTCTGTGAATGTATGTCTTTTGGCAGCTCCCAGGCCCCCAGCTTTGCAATTCTCCCCCATGGGCCCTCTTTATTTCTAAAACTCTCTAAACCTGCTATTTAACCTCTAAAAACTCCTCTCAATATGTTAAATGAGGGAATTAAACAGATAAATAAAAAATGCCTCCATTTCTAATGATATGTGTTCCAAAGTAATCTTATTTTCTACTTCCAAAAGTAAAAATTTTATCCTCATTTTTATTAGGCATAAACAGCCATTAGAAACCAGCAATTGTTTAAAACAATAGCAAAAAAATAGTTTAATTGCTCTGCTTTTAATCATTTCTAAACTTTGAAACCCAAGATAATAAAATCTAATTGTCCTTTTCAAATTGTTTATTATCCTTTTATATTGGAACTAGAGGCCCAGTGCATAAAATTCGTCCATGGGGGGAGGGTGTCCCTCATCCCAGCCTGCACCCTCTCCAATCTGGGACATCCCTCTCACAATCCAGGACTGCTGGCCCCAACCGTTTGCCTACTTGCTTGCCTGATTGCCCCTAACCACTCCCCTGCCAGCCTGATCAATGTCTAAATGCTCCCCTTCTGGCCCAATTGCCCCTAACTGCCCTCCCTTGCCGGCCTGGTCACCCCAAACTAACTGCCCTCCCCCTAACTGCCCTCCCCTGCTGACCTGGTCACCCCTGCTGACCTGGTCACCCCCAACTGTCCTCCCCTGCAGGCCTAGTCCCCCCCAACTGCCCTCCCTTGCAGGCCTGGTCCCTTCCAACTGCCCTCCCCTGCTGGCCTGATCGCCCACAACTGCCCTCCCCTGCAGGCTATCTTGTGGCGGCCATCTTTGACCACACAGGGGTGGCCATCTTGTGTGTTGGAGTGATGGTCAATTTGCATATTACATCTTTATTCTATAGGATGACTGAGGTTTTCTAATACATTTGCAAGTTGGTCAATGCTTGTGGACTGTTTGCTGCAGAATTCCTTGATGAAATTTTTAGAAATTATAGATTCCTTCTAATTGCAATTTCCTTCTCTTGCTTTTAAGACTCCTATTTAGTAGGTCTAAGAACTGGATCTGTATTTTTAAAAATCTAGCCAAATTGTGCTAGATCATTAGTTTATGAAATCTCTAATCTAGTTCAACAACTCATCTGAAAGTAGAATCCACCAATGGATGCTCAGTAGGAAGTGGGCCTTATCTCTGCTTAAATAACTCCAAGGATGGAAAATGCTTTGGGCATGCTAGGAAGTAAATACTCAACAAATGTGTGATAAATGACTGTATATATCAAGGAAGGAAGGAAGGAAGGAAGGAAGGAAGGAAGGAAGGAAGGAAGGAAGGAAGGAAGGAAGGAAGGAAGAAAGGAAGGAAGGAAGGAAGGAAGGAAGGAAGGAAGGAAGGAAGGAAGGAAGGAAGGAAGGAGAGAAAGAAGGAAGAGAAATAAAACTATGTCAAACCAGACTGTACCCTTAAATTTGCACTACTTACCTTTTTTTGTTTGTTTGTTTTGTCTTCTCCATAATTTTACCCAT
Source organism: Myotis lucifugus (assembly GCF_000147115.1). Taxonomy (NCBI): domain Eukaryota; kingdom Metazoa; phylum Chordata; class Mammalia; order Chiroptera; family Vespertilionidae; genus Myotis; species Myotis lucifugus. The sequence goes on from NW_005871062.1 coordinate 5,117,162, forward strand.
TCTTTCTACCCTAAACAATAATTTTTTAAAAATAAATGATGTAAAATTTAGCATTTTTTAAATACTGCTTTTGTATCCATTGTTTTATTAAAACATCATAAAGAAATATCCACATTTTACAAAAGAGAAAATGGAGGCTGGCTCAGAGAGATTAAAATATATTGCTTGACATTATACATAATCAGAGAAAACTGCATAATCACTTACATAGCTATGATCAGAAGACTAGTGCTCTTTCCACTAATAATTAGAACTGATAAATATATAGTGTTTGCTATATCCCAGGTAGTTTTTTAAGGTCTTTACCTGTATTAACTCCATGAATCTTCACAATAACCCCCATGACGTGGGGGCATTATTATTGTTATTTCTCCCTTTACCTGTGAGGAAACTAAGACACAATGATGTTTCAGAAGTCATGAATTAATTAATTAACTTTTCACATGTCACCCAGTTAATTAATTTGCTAAAAATGTGAAATTTATGATGTAGGAGTATAGTCATTGAAAAGTTGAGAGGAAATGGAATTCAATGCACAAGTGAAAATTCTGACTTTAAAGAAGAACATGGATAGTTCATCATTTTAACAAAAATGATGGCACAGAATATGAATTGTAATGCATCTCAGCTGTAGTTTGTTTGAGGAAGGATGGCCAAGCTCTATTTTAATGGCTTTTTTTTTCAGGTTAATATGAAAAGCAAAGTCATATGCATCACTAAGGAAATGGGAAAAGGTGTAAAATAGGTGTCTAAAGACAAGAGAAAAGTATATTGCCTCTTGGGATATAGTTGGCTTGCTCAGTTGCATTGAGGTCATATCTGAGGTTTAGATTGTAAATCTAAAGTGGGTTGATGGCATCTTATCTGTTATCTCCAGCCATGTTTGATTACGCAGATGCCAACATGGAGCAATCAGGAAGGTGACTTTTACCCAGAAAGATCAAAGGAAAGAAAGAGGTATACTGTAAAGAAGTTCCAGAGGAATGCTTTGATTTTTGAGGAATGACAAAAGTTAACAGAGGTGCCAGTTGAAGAGAGGATCAGTAAATGACAAAGCAAAATTACCATCTCACTTCCCACCTCTATCACATTCTCAACTTACTGTAACCTACTCATAAAACAGTAATACTAATCTGCAAAATGAACCTGAAAATATGACTTACAAAAATGCAATTTTGAAATTTGAGCTTGCTACTGGGAAGCAATTGCGGTTTTTTCTTGGTTGCTTAGAACTGAGTAGTACCTATAGTAGCATGAACTGATGTACTGAATATCTTCTTTGCGCCCAGATCTCTTACATGAAACTTCTCCTCCAAATGGTCATCATAATAATTTTTACAAGAGGGCATTTTGTCTTTGACTTTAATTATAAATAAATTGAAAATCTTAGAAGGTAAGTAATTTGCCCAACATTTCACAGCTAGCAATAAGAGAACTTTATTAAAGCTCTTTCTACACTGTGCACACCTCCCACCATTCGTCCAAGTCCAGAGCTGAAAGCTCTTGGCAAGAGTAAGAATAATGTTTTTGAAAGGGCCTTTAGATTGTCTGTTCCAAATTCCTTCTTTAGAAAGAAGCACAGACTTCACTCACAAAACTCTGATCTTTGAAGATGGGTAAGAATATCAACCTCGTCATAAGAGAGAGAAAGACTCTGTATGGATCAAATGTTAGAAACAAACGAGTACCAAAAAAAGTCCAAGATAGCAGTCAAGCACATAATTTGTCCCTGAAGAAGTCTCCAGGAAGACTGAAAATGCTAGCGTCCACCCCCACACTGATGGGAGGGTTACCTAGTGACAAGCTCTCAGATCCATTGGGATCAGTTGAATTATGGCCATATTTATCTGTTTGGGCCTTGAACTACTGCTCTGTGCTAAATCATCTATAGAACAGGACCACATTTGGATCATCAGTCCCCTCAAAGGCTAGACGGCACACAGGAAAGTTTCTGAGATCCCTTAAAAACATTTCACTCCCTTCTCTTGAATTAATGGAAGGGATTTGAAGAAAACTGAATCAGCAAGATGAACCAAGCTCCTGAGTGATACAGGGCTAGGCAAAAGTAGTTTTGCAGTTTTATTGTGACATTCTTTTGCGTTAATAAAGCTATTGTAATAAACATAACCTGCCTGTTGCTTTTTCCCCCCATATGTACAACTGTGACTCTACTTTTGCCCATCCTTGCCTAGTTACCATATTCCATGCTCCCAGTATTTAGTTGAGAGAAATAAAGTTTACTTTCAGATGAGGACCCTGGAACCCAGTGAGGTAAATCATAAATGACTCATGGGATGAAAGGATGTAACTAAAGCTTCTGACACCCGGAGTAGTGTTCTTGCTACAGTGTGAGGGCAGTAGGGTGGGGGCCAGAACATCATTCAAACAAGTACCAATATCACTCAAACAAGTGCTTGGTGGTTTATTGAAACTCCTCAGTTTTCCTGTAGAGAAGCCAGTCTGTGTTACCACTTCAACCAAGATGACCCACCCATTGGCAGGTTCACCAGAATTTTAATGGTGCAGTTACAAAGGGCCCCTGTTTACAGTAGAACCATTCAAGAAAGCTGGTTTTGCTTCACAAATAAATAAAACCCGTTTGCCTAGAGTGTTGATTATATATTTATATATTCTTCATAATAAGAAATATTCAACAGAAAATTTTCTCAGCTGGGTAAAGAGCAACTTTGTGCTCCACATTTCTGGTTATTTTGAGCCTCAGTATTGGCTTCACTCTGGAATTACCATGAGCAGGTTAATCCTTCCAGTTTTGACCTTCAGTTTACCTCTGAAGTTTGGAGTCTCTATTGGTAGTGGCTGATGTGGAAGTGACTTTATCTAAATAACTAAAGGCACCCTAACAGGTTTGGCTCAGTGGATAGAGTGTCAGCCTGCGGACTCAAGGGTCCCAGGTTCGATTCCGGTCAAGGGCATGTACCTTGGTTGCGGGCACATCCCCAGTAGGGAGTGTGCAGGAGGCAGCTGATCAATGTTTCTCTCTCATTGATGTTTCTAACTCTCTATCCCTCTCCCTTCCTCTCTGTAAAAAATCAATAAAATATTTTAAAAAATAAATAAATAAGTAAATGCCCGGTGCAGGGGGAATGTGGGTCAGGGGAGGAGGGGGAGGAGGGGATGCGGGAGGTTGGCCGCTGGTCAAACTCCCATTTGAGGGGACAGTTTGCATATTAGGCTTTTATTATATAGTATGCTCATCATCTAGTAATGTATGATGAATATCTATTACATTCTTGCAATTCTTCCTTCAGCTACACACCAATTCAATCCATCATCTGTATTCCCAATGGCATTATTTTACTGGAATGCACCCTTGTCAAGCTTCTTAGTATAGCATTCAAGGGTCCTTAGTAACCACAATTTCTAGGTCTACTTTCTGCCATGTATCTCTACAAGTCATATGACCTAATCACATAATACTTCTAATGACACAATACTAAGTGTTATTAAAAATATCTTCATGTTTTATATCTTTTCATTCATACTGTGCCACCTTCCAAACACCATCTCTTTGTCTGCCTGCTATAAAAGCTACTTTTACAAGTGGCCAATCTAAAATGTTCTACTCACATTGTAGTGGGTTATTTTTTTACTCCCCTCCCTTAACCAAAATTAATATCTCCTTCATATGTGTTTTCATAAAAGTTTATATTTACTTTTATAATTATGTGTATGTGATTGTTTTCTTTAGAAGTGTGTGTGGTGTGTGTGTGTGTGTGTGTGTGTTATAGATGTTGTGAGTTCCTTGGAAGTATAGACTCAATCTTGTCCTTGGCTTAATCAATGCCCTATATTTTATTTGATAAATTTAATTAACAAATTTACCAAATACAATTTACCAAATATTGTGACAAGCACCTGGTGATTGAGCTTTCAGCTGTTCATATATTTTTTTATTGGTTTGATTTAATATCATTAAAGACAAAAGAAAAAATAGACAAGGCCCATGGGCCAACCTAACTAATAATAATATATCATATATTCTTTAGATTTAAAAACAAAGTATTACACATCAAGTTGTGATAACGTTCTAAACTTCAATTCTCTCTCTCTCAATGCAGATGTTTCCATGTATTTAGTGCATATGCAATCTATATTTTCATATCTTTTCTAAATACTCATGCATATGAATAAATGAAATATATTACTCTTCGGTGTGTTTTTATTAATTTTTTTTATTTTTTTGTTCTTAGCAGACTTTTAAGTGACCAGATCAAAGGAAATTTAGGAACAGAAAGCAATTTCAAAGCCCTGCAACATGTCCCATGCATTCTAGCTATACGAAAGATAGATTTATGTCATAAATGACAGCTTAATTTTGGCCCTAGTAAGCCCTTAGACTTCCCTCTCTCAAAACAGCTGCTTCTGGAAGAGAAATTGTCAAGTGCATAAATAGCTAAAACCTGTAGTCTTTTCAGATTGGTTTACCTAGTAATGTGCATTTACAGTTCCTTTTTTCATAGCTTGATAGATCACTTCTTTTCAGTGCTGAATAATATTCCACTTTCTGAATGTGCCACAGTTTATTTCTCCATTCACCTCCTAAAGGACATCTTGGTTGTTTCCAAGTTTTGGCTATTATGAATGAAGCTGATAAAAATATCCATGTACAAGTTTATATGTGAACATAAGTTTTTAGTTCATTTGGGTAAAAATACCAAGGGGTGTGATTGCTTGATTGTATAGAAAGAATATATTTAATTTTGTGAGAAACTGTCAACCTGTCTTCCAAAGTGACTACTATTTTGCATTTCCACCAGCAATGAATGAAGGTTTTTGTTGCTCTACATCCTTGTCAGCTTATGGTGTTCTCAGCTTTTTATTTTGGCTTTTCTAACAAGTGTGGAGTGGTATTTCATTGTTGTTTTTATCTTTATTTTTAAAATATATATACATACTACCATACTAAATGTATTTTTATAGACTTTTTTTGTCTTGACCAAACACCTTTATTTATTTTTTAAATTCTTTATTGTTTAAAGTATTACATATGTCTCCTTTTCCCCCCATTGACCTCTACCCAGCCACTGACCTCTCCAAGGCCACTCCCACCCCCCAGCACATGCCCCCACCCCCCTAGTGTCTGTGTCCATTAGTTATGCTTATATGCATGCATACAATTCCTTTGGTTGATATCTTACCCTCCCTCTGACCCTCACTCTCCCCCCACCCCCCCCTTTCCTCTGAGGTTTGATGGTCTGTTTGATGCTTCTCTGTCTCTGGATCTATTTTTGTTCATCAGTTTATGTTGTTTATTATATTCCACAAATGAGTGAGATCATGTGATATTTATCTTTCTCTGACTGGCTTATTTCGTTTAGCATAATGCTCTCCAGGTCCATCCATGCTGTTGCAAATGCTAATAGTTCCTTCTTTTTTATAGCAGTGTAGTATTCCATTGTGCAAATGTACCACTGTGTTTTGTTTGTTTGTTTTTAAATTAGCAATAATCGTGCCTCCGATAAACCTCACTGGCTATGATACTGCCACTGTGCAAAGCTACCACTGTTTTTTAAGCCACTCATCTGCTGATGGACACTTAGGCTGTTTCCAAATCTTAGCTGTTGTAAATTGTGCTGCTATGAACATAGGGGTACATATATCCTTTCTGATTGGTGTTTCTGGTTTCTTGGGATATATTCCTCGAAGTGGGATTACTGGGTCAAATGGAGTTCCATTTTTAACTAAATGTATTTTTTGACTTTCCTTTTTACTTATCTATAAATGTGAATTCTTATACTTTGTTATTTATTTTAATTTATATATAGTATTCTCTCACATAAATATAATCAATTTATTCATTTTTTAACTATTAAAACTATTTCTAATTTTTGCTTCACAATTAACATTTTAATGAGCATTCTTATAAATGTTTTCTTACATACATGTGTATGAATTCTTCTAGGAGTTTTACCTAGAAGTGGAATTATTAGGACATTTTCTGAGGCCAGATTTCTCTTTAAGAGGATTTCATAAACTAGCAGCATATAGTTGTGTCTCTAAAATCTTGCCACACCTTATTTTTTTTGCATTTTCCTTGTTGTTGTTATTATTATTATTAGTCAATATTATGACTGCTTATTTTCCCTTCTAATTTTTCTGGCCCATAAACAGATGCCATCCGATTCTTTCCTGAGAGTAATGACTCTCTGCAGTACTCTAATCCTATGACCTGAACAAGTTTTGTTTTTGGATTTTGTCTTGGTAGCATGGGGAAAAAAAAAAAATTAAAGCAGCGGTTCTCAACCCACAGGTTGAGAACTGCTGCTCTACTTCCTGCTGACTGTGGGTGGTTGTTATACACAGTCCTTACAGTTCTACCTTTGCAATTAGTGACAGATCAAAGCACCACCAGCAGCTCTCCCTGGCTCGTTTCTCTTCTCTGCTCACATGTGATCAGATTCTTTCTAATGCTCTCCTGAGTGCCTTAGCACCAGTTCCTACTCAGTTTCCCTTCCCCACCAAGAGTACCTTGGGATACTGATCTAAATTTTGCTAAAGCACATCATACCCTAACAGGCCTCTAGTCATTCTCCCACTTCTCTATTCCCCTGCTGTTTCCCACAGCCTTTTCCTGACCATAGTCTGGCATTCCCACACTGATTAGCTGATTCATCATCTTTTCAGTGTCTATTTTTTGGAGCCTCTGGGCTATGGCCCAGGAATAACAATATTCACTCCGCTGCTTCCACCCACTTCTAGTCATCAACAGCAACCATGGCACCTGGTGTATTCAGCCTACACAGGCTCCTGACACACTCATGTCCTGGCAGTTTAAACCTCTATGACTTGCAGGGGTGTTGGCCTTTTAACAACTGGATAAAAAATGTGGGTGGAGTGCTCATCACCTCAGACCAGGCACTCCCTAGGGATGATAAATAGGTTTTGTAGACAAGTTTCCAGCTACCTGCCACACCCATAGTCCCTGGAAGGAACAAACATATTTTACCTGCCCCAGGGTCCACCTCCCCTCATCCCCAACCACCACAGATGGATACCTGATCAAACTCCATTTCTTTCACATGACGTTTTCTCCTTTCTGTCCCTCTACTCCTTCCCTTAATCATTTAACCCTTAAGATATCAGATTCTGGTCAGTATCAAACTGTCTTAAGAACAAAGCCTCAGATGTGTTGACCTGAGAAACAGAGATTCTGTCAAGCTGAGGATAACATATTGATTTCAGTTGTGTTTCAGCCCCAGGCCCATGAAAGCAGAATGACCCTATGGACCACACGCTCATGAAACCAGACAGAACAAAGCCATGACTGACATCAGGACCTAATACCCTGGCCCCAACCAATCAATAGAGCCCATGACCTCAACTCCTCTAACGACCATGATTAATGGTTTTTTCCCTATATAACCCATTCCGTGGAAGCCATTGGGAAATCAGGTCTTCAAACACAAGCTTACCTGAGACTCAGACTTAGCACTGCTAATGTGTAAAAAAAAAAAAAAAAAAAAAAAAAAAAACAAAAAAAAATTTTAAACCTGTACAGAATTTTTGTGAGTTTATTTGAGCCAAACTGTCGACAATTGCCAGGAAGCAAAATCTCAACCTATTGGGATAATGCTCAGGAGAATGGCAGTTTTTCACTTTGTTTTATACATTACAATCAAAGGAGGAGATGTAAATGGGTTACATGAATTCCATTGGTAATAGATTAGGGAGGCAGGAGAAAGCAAAGAGGAGGAAGGATGGGGGGGGGGGGGAACTCTGGGATTGTATAAATAGTAAAATGATAGACACATATTTCTTTTACTTAGGTAGGTACAGGATAGTTAACAGTCAACAATTAACATGATAACAATAACAATGAAGGAATTTGTAGTCTCTGTCCCAGGGCCCAAGTACATTTGGTTGTACCTTGAGGAGTCCAGAAAAAGGGAAGTTACAAGTTACCCTGACATTCCACCAGTATATTATCTTAGATACAAAAAGACAATAGGCTCAGTAAAGATAGAAGTTGATCGTTGTCAAGGAAGATACTGGCCTAGGACATGACTATAAACTGATTTTTAAAAAAATATATTTTATTGATTTTTTACAGAGAGGAAGGGAGAGGGATAGAGAGTTAGAAACATCGATGAGAGAGAAACATCGATCAGCCGCCTCCTGCACATCTCCTACTGGGGATGTGCCCGCAACCCAGGTACATGCCCTTGACCGGAATCGAACCTGGGACCTTTGAGTCCGCAGGCCGACGCTCTATCCACTGAGCCAAACCGGTTTCGGCTGATTTTTAATTAAAGGTTTTTAATTTCAGACCATCCTTTGTGGTTACTTTAGGTCTCCTGAGTTTTCAAGTCTGCCATGCAGGCCTTCCCTGAGTTAGTCAGATTAGCCTGTGGCCCTTTTTTTGCCCACTACACCATTTCCTCAACTAATAAACCCTTACTTTCTTGGCCTGCTTGTGTTTAATTGGGCTTTGGAGCACACAGGCAAGCATACCCCTTTAGTCCGGTAACAATCCCCCTTATTGTGTTAAGCAATAAACTCTGCTTTCCTTTATCAAGAGGTTACTTTAGTGGTCAATATTTTATCTTGGTGGTATTTTCAGAGAGCTGATAGTGGATAGAACCACTAATTGGAGCCAATCTAATTGTCTCTGCGATCTAAGAAACCTAGAGACTGCTGCAGCTGAGGGTAGTGATCAGACTTAAGACATCATGACATATAACCAGGGATCACAGTCATACTCATTATGTGCAGAATGAATATGCAATTGGGAAATTGGATGACAAAAGGGGAATGGAGCAAAAATATGCATAGAGAGGGGACAGTGGGAAAAAGCGTGGTCTCTGATAGTCTCCTCGGTACCTGGCATTCTAGCTCTCTCGTATGTTATGCCTTAGTATGATTCCTTATTTCCTCTCTTGGAAATCTGCTCAAATGCCTGTGGTGTTGTGACAGGGCAGGGAAACTCTGCTTGTGTTTTGGGCTTTTATATATTTACTTATTTTTGCTGCTTTGTCATGAAGTCCTAGTTGTCAACTGTTGGTGTATTGAGAAGGAAATAAATCCATCTCCCTTCCCCACAGATAGCAGACAGCAACAGCTGTGTTTCTAATGATGTGACCCCAAACATTCTGTGGAGGAAAAGGAGCCACATGCTAACCTGACTAACTCAGGGAAGGCCTGGGAGGCAGCCTTGCAAACTCAGAGATCTAAAATAATCACAAAGGATGGTTTGAAATTAAAATCTTTTAATTAAAAAGCAGTTTATAGCGGGCAGTCATGTCCAAGGGCAGTATCTTCCCTGACAAAAATCAACTTCTATCTTTACTGAGTCTATTGTCTTTTTGCATCTAAGATAACATACCTGTTGTTAACGTAAAAAAAACCATTGAAACCTGTAAAGAATTTTTGTGAGTTTATTTGAGCCAAACTGTCGACATATGCCGGGAAGCAGAACCTCAACGAATTGAGATAGTGTTCCGAAGAATGGCGGGGTTACATCCGTATTTATACATTTCAATCAAAGGAGGAACATAGGTGGGTTACATGAAATTCATTGGTGATAGATTAAGGAGGAGGGATAAAGCAAAGCAGGGAAACCCCTGGGATTGGATAAAAAGTAAAATGATGGACACATACTTAGGTGGGTGCAGGAACAATTAACATGATGATGAAGGAATTTGTGGTATCTGTCCTGGGACCCAGCACACCTGGTTGTGCCCCAGGGGCTCCAGATACAGGGAAGTCACAAGTTACCCAGACATTTCAAGGGTATGTTATCATAGATGAAAAAAGACAGATAGGCTCAGTTACGGTAAAGGTTGACCTTGTCAGTGAAGATACTGGCCTAGGACGTAACTGCCCACCATAACTGCTTTTAGTTAAAGTTTAATTTCAGACCATCCTTTGTGGTTACTTTAGGTCTCTGAGTCTGCAAAACTGCCATGCAGGCCTCTCCTGAGCTTGTCAGGTCAGCATGTGGCCCCTTTCTTCCACACTGTGGAATGTCAGAGTATCTTGTAACTTCCCTTTTTCTGGACCCTCATTGTTATTGTTATTTTGTTAATTGTTGACTGTTAACTATCCTGTACACACCTGAGTAAAATTTATCCAGTCCCAGAGGTTTCCTTGCTCCACCCCCTTTGCTTTCTCCCGCCTCCCTAATCTATCACCAATGGATTTCATGTAACCCACTTAGTCTTTTTTCTTTGACTGTGAACATAAAAACAAGGTGAAAAACTGGC
>NW_005871062.1:5127484-5138452 GCF_000147115.1 Myotis lucifugus
TTCTTTGGGAGCATTATCTTAATCCATTGAGATTCTGCTTCCTGGCAATTGTGGACAGTTTGGCTCAAATAAACTCACAAAAATTCTTTACTGGTTTAGTTACTTCTTTTTTTTTAAAAAAAATATATATATATTTTATTGATTTTTTACAGAGAGGAAGGTAGAGGGATAGAGAGTTAGAAACGTCAATGAGAGAGAAACATCGATCAGCTGCCTCCTGCACACACCACCCCCTCATCCCCCCCCACCCCCGGGGATGTGCCCGCAACCAAGGTACCTGCCCTTGACCGGAATCGAACCTGGGACCCTTCAGTCCGCAGGCCGACTCTATCCACTGAGCCAAACCGGCTAGGGCTGGTTTGGTTACTTCTTATATTAACAATGCAATGAGGGTATAAGGTGTATTTTGTGTTGCTTTAGTCATGAGGTTCCATCTGAGTGGCTGTTAAGCTCTTTCTGAATAGTTGTTAAGCCCATGCAGGGCAAGAAACTAAATGAGAATATCTAAAAGAGAAAGCCCAAAAAGAGGGATCATGAAAGCGGAAAGGGAGCTAGGATGCTTCTTCGTGGGCTCCATCCTTTCGAGTGGTCCATAGGTGGTCTGTGGCTTATAAACCAGCAGGGCCTGTGGACCTGGAGAAGGACCCCTCAAGTGCTCAGAGCTATTTCGACAGTTGACTCAGCACCTTGGCCACCTGTTGATAGCTTAGAAAAACCTGCCCTTGTGTAAAGAGAAACATTGTCCTGCCTATACTTCTGATTCAAACATTCAGTGAAACTGTGAGTGATTTAAATACTCTCCCTGTGCTTCAAGTTTTCATATACCAAAATAAGGGTGCTTATGGCTGGTGAGTCAAGGGGGATGCCCCTCTGAGCTGGACTGCTATACATTAGTATAATAAAGTTGAGAACAGAAGACAGTAGACTCCTTCTGCAGTGAAGAGTATTGCCCACCCATCCTTTTATTTGAACTAGCGTATGTTCCTTGCAATCAAAATCTATTACCAGGATAATGACCTTATCGTTACAGTGTGTATATACACATTTCTAAGGCACTTAATAAAGATTAACTACCTTAAGCTTTAAAGTAACCCCGGGAAGTACATGTACTCATCTCCAATAATTAAACATATGTTCTATTTCATAACTAAAGCTGAGCTTAAATAACTTGCCCAATGTCAGATAGCAAGGTGAAGGCAGAATGAGTCAAACCCAGGTCTTTATTCCCCACATTACCATCCAGACCTTCCCAGGGCTCCTTATCTTAGTAGGACCACAGCAGGCAGGATAGCAGTTCCACAGGGGACAGAGCCCAAGTCCAGCACAACTTCCATAGCAGTTCTTAAAACTGTCCTACTGAGAGATTAACTTGAAACACAGGCAGATAAGACAGGGGTCCAGTGGAAAGCAAAGGCAGGTGGAACATAGGCAGGGGCAGACATGGCAGTTTGAGCAAGCCTACTCACAGAAACCAACCAAGCAGAAATACAGTGGAGCCTTGACTTACGTGTGTCCCGACTAATGAGTTTTTCGAGATACGAGCCGTCTCTCGGCCGATTTTTTGCTAAAATTAGGGTTATGAGCCAGCTTCAGATACCCCACCGCTAGTTGGCGCAGTGAACGTCACAGTGAACACCACAACATCAGCCCAGCATCACATGTCTCACTCGTTCACTTTAAGATTTGACATACGAGTAATTTGAGTTACGAGCTCTGTCACAGAACGAATTATACTCGTAAGTCAAGGCCCCACTGTAATAAAATGTTTCTGGACTCAAAGCAGGAGGCATGGGAAAACAAGGGAGGGCCTGCAGTCACAAGGGGTATGAACACATAGAAAAAGGGAAAGTTCATCATAGGAACAGAAAAACAACACAGAAACAGGGAAAGTTCAGGTCCGTTTCTGGGCAAAAACAATTGAGGGAATCAATCAGGTGATGACACAGATAGATATGGAAGCAGGCTTGTAGCAAATATATACCCCTGGACTACAAGGCTTTAATGGGAAGCCCACTATTGGGTCCCCCTCCCCCTGAGGGGAGTCTGAATCTGCTTGTAATAAATTTCCACTCTTTTGCTTAAATCTTCTGATCCGAGAGGCTCATTCTTCAGCATTGAGAGACACAACCCTGGGAAAATACTTTGGTTCACTGTTCTGGTTATCACTACGGAGAGGAATTGATGGAGACTATGAAGGTTAATATTATTTTTCATGGCTCAAATCATTCCCCAAAGTTCTAGATATGAGGGAACTATGGCTAAAAAAGAAAAAACAAATTAAAAAGCAGAAAACTATTTAAATATTATTTTCTCTTAATAGTAGCTGCCTTCTACAACTGCAGAAAAGTAATCCCTTTGAAAAATAATTAATTTGTTTGTGAATGTCAAGGAAATCAGTTTTCTTTTTGTTTGGGTGCCTTTCAATCCCAATTAGCCTTATATTACTTTTCAATAATTAATTTAATATCAAAACTTCCTTATGAATCAATCAATCATGTATGTATATATATATATATTTCTACTCTATTCAATTATATGTGTAGTCTTTTATCCATATTTATTATAACTACAAGGTAATTATAATTAGAGATTGTTTCTAATTTGTATCATACCTTTCTGTGTGAATAATAAATAGTTTTATCATCTAGCTAATTTGATCAATTATGAATTTTCCTTTTCTCTCTTTGAGGCCTGTAACATAATAATTGGCTGGAATTACCCAAGTATAATGAGGAGCAATGGATTCCACCATTTTTTAGATTGATATTCTTTCAATAAATTACCCACATGGAATGATCATAAAGATATTTGCTTTTCTTTCTGCACATGGCCCAGTATCATTAAACATCTCTCAGAATCCAATGCTTCTTTAGTCTGTTTATGTTACAATTTCTTAAGGCTTTAATAAGAAAATATTAGCACAGTGATGTGTAAATTGTACATATTTCTGTGCCCGTCAGAGCTTTCAGAGATTAGTTTGCTATTCAGACTTCATTCATTCATCTACCTCAGCAAAGATGACCATCTACTGACAATATTAAGCAAATCAATCTAATCTATTTTTGAGTGTCTAGCCATCTTATCTGTCCTGTCTATTTTTTCATTCATCAAACATGCTAAATTCTTGGGAAACAAAAATAAGTAGTTCCAAGTCCCTGGCGTGAAGGGTTAAAGAGGAAGACAAACATATATACACCTATTTGTCAGAACCTAATAACTGAATTCGAAAACACAAAGAGACAGAACCCACCTAAAATGTTTTGGGAACATTGAGGAAGGAATGCTTATCACTGACAATAGATTGAGAAAAGCTTGTTAGGGAAATGTCAGTTCATTTAACTTTTGAAAGAATAATAACAACTAACATTTACTGAGTTCTTACGACAAGCTGCACGTTTTAACCTTTACATGTATTAATCCATATAATCATCACAACAACTCTAAGAATGAAATACTATTATTATCCCATTACCTCATTTAATTTTTATTTTAAATGTGGGGAAATTGCAGAATTGTTAAATAATTGGCCCAGTGTCACTTGGCCACAGAACGCAGAGAATTAGAATAAGATTGTTCCTGCTTTGTTTTTGACTGATGTCGAGTGAGGTCAATAGTTGTTATCAAAGTGTAAACCCCTTCCCATGAATACAGTGTGTTATATAAAATGACACCTGATCTATGGAACCTCTTGGGAAAATCCAGAATAAAAGCAGAGACTGCAAGAGAAGGTGCAGTCAGTGGATTTTCAGAAAAATTTTTATTTCGCAGCATGTTGTTATGCTCTAAATATTCACCTCATCCATTTGGGGGAAGGAAACTAACTATTTTTTCCAATTGTAAGAAGAGGGGTTTCAAGGCAAGTTCTGAAAGAACTTTGAAGTGTGTCTTTAAAAATTGAGTGATGCATAGCACTGTGCATGCCTCTAGCCTGAGGAAGCTTTCTCAAGCTATAAACTAGGGATTTCAAAGGACACAAGCAGGCCTGGCTTCGGTGGCAAAGCTGGGAGAGGGCGTCTGCATTGGGATTCATCACTCCTCACTGGCTAAGGCAGTGATGGCGAACCTATGACACGCATGTCAGAGGTGACACGCGAACTCATTTTTTTGGTTGATTTTTCTTTGTTAAATGGCATTTAAATATATAAAATAAATATCAAAAATATAAGTCTTTGTTTTACTATGGTTGCAAATATCAAAATATTTCTGTATGTGACACGGCACCAGAGTTAAGTTAGGGTTTTTCAAAATGCTGACACGCCGAGCTCAAAAGGTTCGCCATCACTGGGCTAAGGAATGCTTGAATCTCTCCCATGGTCAGGTACAAGTCATAGGAGAGAAAGCCAGCAAAGGGTCTTTCTTGGTCCAGTCCAAAAGGGCTGCCTGGAGGAGGGAGGGACAAGAAGACTCAGAGAAAGAGACTGTGTGTGTAACCTTGGATAACCAAGTCCTGAAGAAAGAATGGCAGTTCAAGGCTGGAATAGAGGTACTTGGGAAATTTAAGTAAGAGATCTAGCAAAGAACTTCCAAAGAACTCAAACAAACTTTACCAAGAAAAATATTTGGCTCTTAGCATTCATATTTATGGAGCAGAAAGACATGTCATCAAGTAAGAAATGTCCTACCCATTATCTTGCCTTCTTTTCCTACTTAGACTCCAGTAGATAAGGAAACCAGAAAACATCTAGTGAGTAGGCCAAAAAGCAAGCAGAGAGGGATTGGAGAGCAGAAGAACCTTGTTACCCTCAGCCTGGCCCTTTCTCCAAAGCAGAACTCCAGGCTGAAGTAGACCAACTTTGGCCAGGGGAGCAATTAGATGCTATGCCAGGTTAGGAATTTGGCTAGTATCTTAGACAGATCATTACAGTGTCTAACCTCAGACTGTGTTTACACTTAACGTAACCTTAACTCTAATACCTAAGAATTAAAGCATGGGGCCTCGCCCTAGCCAGTTGGCTCAATGGATAGAGCATTGGCCTGTGGACTCAAGGGTCCCGGGTTCAATTCCAGTCAAGGGCACATGCCTGGGTTGCGGGCTCGATCCCCAGTAGGGCAAGTGCAGGAGGCAGCCAGTCAATGATTCTCTCTCATCATTGATGTTTCTATCTCCCTCTCCCTTCCTTTCTGATCTGAAATCAATAAAATATATTTAAAAGAAAAAAATAAGCATGGGGCCTCTGAATATGTCATCCAGGTATGGGAAAACTTACTCCCACTGCTTAAAATTTAAAGGATAGTGGGAGACACACATACAGTTATATTTCATTTATGTCATTAATTCAGCATACAAGTTATACTAGTAGAAGTTAAAGTCATTGTTTCCAACTCTCTTGGTCCCTGAAAATGAGACAAATCTACAGATGTTCTCCAGAGCAACATCAATTGGTAACTAATAATGAATGTTCATGTTTTCCTGTAAGTCTGGCTTTTCTATCTAAAAATGCTTTTTATCAGAGAAGAAATCCTGAACACTGAACTAGGATTAGGACAATTTCAGTTAATCCTATTGTCGTTTAACTTGAAAACTCATTTAACATTTCATCTGTAAAGCAGGATAAATCCCTGCCTTGCCTAACTAATAGGGTTATTTTGAGGAGGAAGTGACAATAATGTTTGGTAGTTTACCCAATGGGGTATGTGTATGTGTGTGTGTATGTATGTGTGTGTGCGTGTGTGTGTGCTCGCGTGCACGCATGCCACTCTGGATAAAAGTTAAAAATATAATATTTAAATGAAAATAAGGGGCAGAAAATATGTACAATTTAAAATTATATTGTAATGAGAAAATAAAGTTCAGAATAACATATACATATAAAATTATATAAAATTTAAAATAACACAAAAGAATACCATATATTGTTCAGATACATGTATGGATATGGATGGGGAAATAATCAAAGAGGACATTAATTTTGTTCAGAGGGTGTTCATACTTGTTTATAAAGATTGCAAAACATGTTTTTTAAATTTTTTTATTGATTTAATAGAAGAAGGAAGAAGGAGAGATAAAAACATCAATGATGAGAGAAGATCATTAATCGGTGGTCTCCTGCATGCCCCACACTGGGGATCGAGCCTCAACCCAGGCATGTGCCCTGACTGGGAATTGAACTGCGACCTCCTGGTTCATAGGCCGATGCTCAACCACTGAGTCACACCAGCCTGGCTGGCAAAACACTTTTTAAAACCAGGTTTTGAAAACTCAGGAATTTGTTATTCTTTGTACTTTTTGCATTTTTTAAACTTTATTTTTATAAAATCCTGAATCATAGAAATACACATAAAGAGCAAATTAGAAAACAGATGTGACACTGCTGGGAAAACTGTAAAAAAACTACATAAACATAAGGTAATGTTCCTAACATATAGCAACTTTTTAATTTTCAGTAAAATAAGAGCCTTAACTGTGTCTAAGGCTCTTTTTAGATTTCAGTAAAATAAATGACAAATAAGAACAAATAGCCTGAAATATATGCCTGAGTGTGTCAACAATTGCTGGGTGAAAAATGTCTTCTTTTCATTACATAGACTAACATACGGTCTGTGGTTTAATCAAGTCTGGGAGTCTGGGCCATGCAAATGTTAGTCCAAATGTCTAAGCATGGGCCTCTGTTTTAAAAAGGTCTTTCATGAGCTCAAATAATTAAAAGGATCTCAGATTTTAAAATTAAATAGCATGTACTTTTTCTGTTTGTAATAATCACATATGATTTGTAGAAGATTCATAAAACACAAGAGTGAAGTTTATAAAAGTTGAAGTGACTATAGTTCCACTTTCCAGAAATAATAATTTCCTTGAAGTACTTTTTCTATAAATATGTAGTTGGTATTATTATTTCATGTGTACTTATGTTTTTTGTCTTACCTCAACTCTGGTACCTGTCATCTAATTTCATTGAAAGTATGCTTTTCCTGTGATATTCCAGTATATGTTGATGTCATTGTTTATTTTACATTCTCCTATTGATGCTATTACATGTTATTTCCAGTTTCTTAGTATGAGATATAATACTCTGATTAATATTCTTATTTATAAATATTCCTGTATGTTGCTTATTTTTTCTTAGAATAAGTTCCTAATTGTATTATTAGGTCAAAGGTAGGACCTTTCTAAAACACTAGATGCTGAAAAATTGCTCTCCTCTTCAAAATGAAAGTCCAGGTCCACAGTCCCTTATTCTTAGAGTCATTCATGTTTTAGAATTGAGAAATTTTGGACTTTAGAAAGATAGTATGTTGCATTTACCTTATATTAGGTTAACAGCCTTCTTTAGATATAGGGAAACACATCCTATCACACACATTAACACTTCCTTAGCAAAATGTATTAATATTCTCACTAAGTAGAATAAATAATAGCCTCATATCAGTTCAAGTCTGATTTTGCCACGTGCTGGTGCCATGGAGATTGAAAAAAAGACTTTCCCTGAGGTTTTCAGGGTGTGTATCCTCTGAGTATATGTCACTTTTTGATTACTTCCTTTATTCATTTGTTGGTTCTTTCAGTTAATTAGTCAATTTATAGTATTAATATATGTCAGGCACTGTTCTAGTTGCTATGTATACAGTGGTGAACAAAATATCTGATGCTTGCCTTCATAGAGCTATGGTTTATTAAAGGAGAAAGACAAAAACCAAACACCAAAATATACACTGTGGTCAGTGCCAAAAAGAAACATGACAGTGTGCTTTGCAATAGATTATAAGAGGGAAATAGTATTAAAAGAGCAAGAGGGAGAATGATCCTCTGAAAAGGTAACAGTTAGGTTGAAAACTGAAAAATGGGAGAATCCCAAAAAGAGAGAGTATCATGTGAGAAAGTGCCGGGGCTGACCAGCAGACCCTGAGCTATGAATGATTACTCTGACACAACATTTGCTGTGCAAGAGAGGGCTAAGGGACTGCCTGGCTAAAGGAACCAGACAGCCTCGATCGCCTGCTTCCTTAGGCTTTTATTGTAACAGCAGTTTGAGATAAATTTTATCTTTTAGATATAATCAGTAGGGTCAGTAATCTTGGGAGGACATGTGTGTTTGCAGTGTTCTTTAAGCAAGGACATCCAAAGTTTAAGCATAAGGAGTCCAGTAAACACTCAGGGGTCTGAATGTGCACAGACTTGTTTGGAAAGGTCAAGGATTAATTAGGGACACCGCCTTCGGCACTCCCCTAAGTCGAAATTCCGATAAACAGGGCAGGCACACTTCCCTTTTCTTGGAATGTCTTCCTTACAAACTTTCCAACCAAGTCTCATGTACTCCCCAACAGGAAAGATCTGAGGTACAAAAGATCTGGGCAAGTTTCAGAAAATGAAAGGTGCCCAGTAAAAATAGAGAGTAGTAAGTAGGGAGAAATTTGCAAGAGGTAAGTTTGAGTTAAGCATTATCTAGATTATGCATTACATTGCAGAAACATTATTTTATCTCAACTGCAGTGGGAAATCATTGAAGACTATTAAACTGGGGAATGGCATGATCATATTTACATTATTTTAACACATCACTTTGCCTGTTTTATGGAGAACAAATTGAAGGGGAACAATCATAAAAGCTGTAAGACCATACGGAAGGCCGTTGCTGTTTACCAAGTGAGAGATTATGATGGTTTGGATTAGAGAGAAAAGGAAAGGATTAGAAATTTTTAATTTTTAATTTTACGTGGACAAAGCTGAGTGATTAGCTATTGGATCTGAGGAAAAGTAGAGCTCTATAATAACTTTAGTGTTTGGGTTTGATCAGCTAGTGTAACCAAACAACCAAGGGGTCTGGGCTGCCTGTCACTACTTGAACCAATTAAGCAAAGACAGGGTTGAATCGTATATGAATATTTATTCCAATACTGTCAGCAGTATGGGAGAGCAGCAGGTCATCCCCAAAAAAATCTGCTCTGCCTCTCGCCATAAGCCAGCTGTTCATATTGGGTAGAAGGACAGAGATTACATGGGGAAGTAGGCAAAATGGTATGCCAAATTGGCAGTTTACAGGTAATACAGGTTGGAGATTTGCAAAGCCCTACAGGCATGCAAAGGCAGGGGGTCTTCAAAGGGCTAGTTATATGCAAAGGGCTGGGGATATTCAAAGGGCTGGCAATATGTAAAGGACTGATGGCTCTGGTTTCTGCAACAGGGTTGTTAATCTTTCTATAATAATAGGCAGCTCCAGATGGGGAGGATGGGCTGAATCTCCAGGTGAGCTCCCAGGTCCCACATGCTTTCGTTAGTCAGAACAAAACAATCACAGTTAACACAGCATGATTAATATTTCCTACAATTATAGTTGACTCCCAATATTCTATTTCTGCCCCCTTCACTAGGTGGTGGTTGGTGGACTTAATTATATGGAAAGGATTAGAAAAGGACAAATGAGATTGAGGGGAAAGGCTTGCGACAGAGACACTTCCTCGTATCTCTGGTGTTCCAAAAACAACTTGGTTGGATTTACCTCATGTCTGTCTTTGTTTGCCCAAGATTCTTCAATGTGCCGTTTGATGTAAAATTCTTGTTCACAAGAATTGATCTCTGGTTGAATTTTCATTGCATTTAGATTCATTGTCAGATTCTATAGATCTGCTGGATCAGATTCAGGTCTACTGATTACAATAGCTCTAATTGTTTCCTGGGTCATCTTGACCTGCAACCTAGAAGTAAATAATATCTTTGTGGACTAAAAAGAGGGCCACATGCTAACCTGACAAGTTCAGGGAAGGCCTGCATGGCAGTCTTGCAAATTTAATGACTTAAAGTAACCACAAAGGATGGTCTGAAATTAAAACTTTAACTAAAAGCAGTTTATAGTGGGTAGTCATGTCATAGGCCAATATCTTCCCTGACAAAGGTCAATATTTACCTTAACTGAGCCTATTGTCTTTTTGCATCTAAAATAACATACCTGTGAAATGTAAGGGTAACTTATAACTTCCCTTTTTCCAGACTCTTCAGGGCACAATCAAATTTGAGCCCATACATTTCTTCATTGTTATTGTTATCATGTTAATTGTTGACTATTAAGTATGAGTACCCGCCTAAGTAAAAGAAGTATGCATCTATCATTTTACTTATTATCCTATCCCAGAGGTTTCCCCGCTTTGCTTTCTCCCGCCTCCCTAATCTATTATCAATGGATTTCTTTTCTTTTTAATATATCTTTATTGATTTCAGAGAGGAAGGGTGAGAGAGAGAGAGAAAGAGAGAGAGAGAGAGAAGCATCAGTGATGAGAGAGAATCATTGATTGGCTGCCTCCTGCACGCTCTCCACTGGGGATCGAGCCCGCAAACTGGGCATGTGCCCTTGACCAGAATTAAACCCAGGACCCTTCAGTCCCCAGGCCGATGCTTTATCCACTGACCCAAATTGGCTAGGGCATCACTAATGGATTTCATGTTACCCACTTATGTCTCCTCCTTTGATTGTAATGTATAAAACAAGGTGAAAAACTGCCATTCTCTGGAGCATTATCTGAATACATTGAGATTCTGCTTCCTAGCAATTGTCGACAGTTTGGTTTAAATAAACTCACAAAAATTTTGTTGGGTCTGATCAAATAATTTAATCAATGCCTTTAGGCCATTTCACAATGAACATTCCACTTGTTTAGATCACATTCCACTTGCTAAAACCATTATCTCTCCCCTCTGGACTTGCTTAGAATCTGGACCTGCACAGAGAATTCCCCGCCCAGAAAAAGCCCACCTAGAGTCCTTTAAAACCTCTGACTCCCTGTCTTTGGGTGCTGGCACCAATTTGGGTTTCAGCCCATCTGGCATCCAGATGACCTAATAAATGTATAATCCCTTACCACTTTGGCCTCGTGCGTCCCTCCTTTGGGGACTCTAACATTTGGTGCTGAAACCTAAGGGTGTTCCACAGGGAGGGGAAGTCATCTTCAGTCACCCCGAGTTTGCTACTGGGAGAGCAGACGGTGTTATATTGTAAATCAGTGAGCTAAACAGAAGATGCCTTAAACAATAAATTAGTA
>NW_005871062.1:5138693-5141321 GCF_000147115.1 Myotis lucifugus
GAGCTCATTTTCCCTATTATTCCAGCAAGCGTGTTTACAGAAGCCAAGAATAGCAAAGTTAATTCACAGAACAAAGGACCATTTTAGTAGAAAATTTCAAACAGTAGTTTTTACAACATAGAAGTTACTGGAACAAAATGATCTATACTTCATAGGTAGCAGCAGTTCATCCTGGACTTACCTCCGAATCTTACTCTGGTTACTCTATCACTGGCCTTGATTAGGCTTCCCTCCCTTATGGAACCTCCTGAATCAGCCAAGGAGGGTGCCAGATGGGGAGTCTCTCCTTCTCCATTGCTGACCCTCCATCCACACAGGCTAATCTTCTTTCGGTGAGTGACTTTTCACAATTTCCCTCATCTTGAGTCTTCTGCCCACTCTCTCTCACTGACTTCTCAAAAGTATCTCATCTCAAAAGTCCTAGTGCTAGGCCAGAAGACTCTTCAGTCATTCAGCTTTGGGTCCTTCTGGATTGGGAACGCCCAGTCCGGAAGATCACCCCCTCATTTCTCATGGTGATTTGTTTAGTAGTGGGGACACCTGCCCTAAGCAGTCACCTTTGGATGTGTGGTCTGTCACTCACCCTTCCTCTCTCATGGGCCATGCTATACTCCCTCTGCACACTCATGGGGAAGATCATGCTCAAGCACCTTCGTTTGTAACACTGTTTGGAAACCATATAAACTAGATAATAAGTCTCAATGTCCTGAAAATGGCACTTTCCATTTTAACACATTGCACAATTTAGATCCTTGCTGTCACCACAATGGGAAATGGTCAGAGATTCCCTACATCTAGGCCTTTTTCATCCTTCGGTCCCGACCTCTCTGTCAGTTCTGCTCTACCCATTAGATCTTTCTCCTTCACACATCATACCCCTAACACTTCTGCCTCTGAATCTACTATTGACCCAACAGACCACTGACCTCCACTCCCTTACACATCCCCTCCCTCACCTGCAGTAGATTCCCAAAACCCAGACCCTCCTAACCAGAAACCACCTTCTCCCCGGCCCCTGAGAGCCCAAATTCAGAGAACAGGAGTTCCAATACAGCCTTTTTCCTCCTAATACTTGCTCTGGGGCCACCCAAAGACTGCCTTCCTCACAGCCTTTTCTATTCCCATGCTCATTCTACCCCTGAGAGAGGTATCAGGAACTGAGTGTATTGTCTGGGTACACATCTCATTTTTCATGTCCGACCTTGCACAGATTGGGAGGCATGTTGGGTCTTTTTTTACTGATCCAAACACTTTTACTAAGAAATTTGAGTGGCTGACCCAGCCCTATAACCTGACTGGCATGACATCTATGTCATCCTGTCCTCCTTTCTCACCCCAGAGGAGAAAGAGCACATCTGACTAGTAGCTCAAGACCATGCTGATGCCCTCCATAGACAGGATGAGGTGGCCGCCAGGTTGGCACTGATGTGATCCCCCAAACTGACATGATATGTTACTATCAGGTTAATTCTCCAGGGCTCCAGCTCTGTAGCCATATAATCATCTGTCTCATTGCCAAATTTAAAAAAGCTGCCCATAAGGCAGTCAACTATGACAAACTTAATAAAATCACTCAGGGCCCTGACAAAAACCCAGCTCTCTTCCTCTCCCACCTCATGGAGGCCTTACAGAAATTTACCACCTTGGACCCCACCTTCCCAGAGGAAACCCTTCTTCTGAACACGCATTTTATATCCCAATCAGCCCCTGACATGTGCCACAAACTTCAAAAAATAGACACAGGTCCACAAACCCCTCAAAAAGACCTCATTAGCCGGGCCTTTAAGGTCTGTAATAATAGAGATGAGGAGACCCAAATCCAAAAGCAAAGGAGAGATCAGGCCAAGGCTGAGGCCTAGAAAGAGGCCTTTCAGCTCCTAGCTACCACTCTCAGAAACCCCAAATGAAGTACTGATCCTCTAACCAAGGGTAAGTCAGGGGTTAAGCCTCCTCTGGCCCATGCTTCAAATGAAACAAGGAAGGACACTAGTCTAAGACCTGCCCAAACCCAAGACCCCCACCTGGGCCCTGCCCAAGGTGCAGAGGGGAAGGCCACTGGAAATCAGACTGTAGTCTGGCCCCTCCAGGTTGGACCTCAACCAGTCCAGGAAGGCTGCCCTCTGGATCCTGTTTGGAGCTCCCAGACCTCCTGGGACTGGCCACTGAAGACAGAAACTGCCCAGGCCCTGACAAGGTCCCACCGACTTACAGTACCAGGACAGAGCCTTGGGTAATGTTTGTGGTGGCAGGACCTATAAAACAGCTCTGGATGAATAACAAGAGGCAAAACTGGGAAAACAAGAACCTCAGGGTAACCTATCCTCCTCTTTCATATCACTAGTCAGGCAACTTAGACCCCTGTTCTTTTCCTCCCTAAATATAACATCTAGGCCTCATTTGTATTTCAGCTCTAAGCCCAGAAAAGCAGCAAAGCCAGACAAGTGATGCTGTGGCAGCCTCAGGACCAGCTTTTACCTCCCAAGTCACTCAATAGGACAGCTTTCGAGCCTTAACCAACCAGTCTCAATTGGGGAAATCATGCTGCTGAACCCCTTGCTCCAACCATGAGGAATCTATACAGTATTCCAGCATGACTACAATCAAAGTCCAACCCCCTGTGATCTCGAC
>NW_005871062.1:5141638-5306348 GCF_000147115.1 Myotis lucifugus
CCACCTAGAGTCCTTTAAAAACTCTGACTCCACGTCTTCTAGGTGCTAGTGCCATTTTGGGGCTCAGCCCATCTGGTATCCAGATGACCTGATAAATTTATAATCCCTTACCACTTTGGCCTCATGTGTTCCTTCTTTGGCAACCTTAACAAAATTCTTTATAGGTTTGAATGTTTTTACATTAACATCTTCCATGGAAATCTGAGCATACCACAAATGCAATGAAAAGTAAAAGCAAAAGCAACTTATAATGTCATGTGCAATTGAAGAATGCAGATGTTTTTTAACTTTGGATCCTTAAGAAATTTTGTGTATTTTTGTTCTTGTAGTTTTTCTTAGGAATGTTTTCTCCCCAGATCTTACCTGAACTTTTATGAACCTGTGTTGGCTGGAAGTAAGGCATATTTGAAATGAGAGTGTGTTTTTCAAAGTTTCAAAGCAGCAGTATCTTTTTTTCTTTACATTCATTGTCCTATATAATAAGTAGGTGATATGCAAATTGACCATCATGCTCTCGCACAAGATGGCCACCCCCATGTGGTCAAAGATGGCTGCCCTCATGTGGTCACAAGATGGCCAGCAGGGGAGGGAAGTTGGGGGCAACCAGGCCAGCAGGGGAGGGCAGTTGGGGGCAATCGGGCCAACAAGGGAGCAGTTAGGTGTAAATCAGGCTGGCAGGGGAGTGGTTAGGGTGATCAGGTTGGCAGGCAGAAAAGGTTAGGGGCAATCAGGCAGTCAGGCAGGCAAGTGGTTGGGAGCCAGCAGTCCCGGATTGTGAGAGGGATGTCCAACTGCCGGTTTAGGTAGGTTCCACAGGAATCAGGCCTAAACTGGCAGTCGGATATCCCCGGCAGGTCCCAGATTAGAGAGGGTGCAGGCTGGGCTGAGGGACATCCCCCCCCCACCCAGTGCACAAATTTTGTGCACCAGGCCTCTAGTATGCAAATAAAATCCAAAAGCTCTGGCTGAAGTGGGAGCAGGGGTTCTAAAAGGCTTCAGGGACTCCTTAGCATCTCAGTTCACAGTCTAATAGTGACTTTAAGGAAATCAGCAAGAAACAGTTCAAAAGTCAATCTTGATAAGCTTTGTCTACAAAAGTGTGATTTTCATGCTAGTTTAGCTACCAAATCACTGTATGTTCGAGTGTTAACAAGTCACTTACCAATCTAGGTGTAGAGGTCTTCAGCTGAGTCAGGAATCTATGCTAGTTGATGTTAAAAGTTTCTTTCATCCTGGAACGTCCTGTGAGTTTAACTATTCATAAGCTTGTCTGTATTGAGGAGATATACGCACATATAACCGCTTTAACTTTTCCTTTGAATGATAGGTAGTGTGTAATTGTAGGGAAAGGGAAGGTAGCAGAAAGTTTGGATAAGAATGCTAATAAGCCTAACCGGTTTGGCCCAGTGGATAGAGTGTTGGCCTGTGGACTGAGAGGTCCCAGGTTCGATTCCGGTCAAGGGCATGTACCTTGGCTGCGGGCATATCCCCAGTAGGAGGTGTGCAGGAGGCAGCTGATCAATGTTTCTCTCTCATCGATGTTTCTAACTCTCTATCCCTCTCCATTCCTCTCTGTAAAAAAATCAATAAACTATATTTTTAAAAAAAGAATGCTAATAGGAGGCTGTGTGACTTGGTTTACCACCATCAGAAAGCTGATTATGGGAACTTCATTCAATGACTTAGTTCTGGGCTCACTGTGAGACTGGGGAGAAGGCAAGTTCTTGGGTCCTGATCTATTTCATTATCAGGAAAATGTGAGAAGTTTTGATCTATGCTTATGGGAAAAAGAGCAGAGATCATGAATAAATACATAATATAGCCTCACTGTTCTGTTCTTAAAATGTCAGACAAGAGACTCTTTTAAGATGAATATCTCTGAAGAAAAAAGAATAAATGGAAAAAAATCATCTCATTTTAATGTCATTCAAGCTTGTCAGAAAGCCTTAGTCAATTATGACATAATCTTCCTAGGAAAAAGTTATAAGTTTTGCCAATTAAAATGAGGCAGCGAATGTAATACAAGTATAAGCTCCTGTTCTCATCTGTTCTTTTCTGTTATCCGGCAATAATACAGAAACAGATTCCTAGAGAATTTCAAATTTTGTGTGATACAATCTGAGGTCTGGCAGTCTTTCAGATGCAGAATGTGGAAGTTAGCCTTGTTTCCTTGTGGGTATATCAAGAATGAAGTGGCGGGAGGCGGATAGAGGAAAGGGACACTCAACAGTCATTTTTTCATATATCTCAAAGTTTGAAAATCATTTTTGTTTAAATTTATCTTTTAAAGTGCTGCAACATCTCCAGAAACTTAGATATATAGTTTTATTAAAAGTTTTTTAATCCTAAAAAGTTTTCAGTAATGAGAAAGATCCAGTGGAGTTGCTTAAAAGAGGAGGGGGCCGATTAATTTAGAGTATCTAGCCTCTGGGTATGAGTGAGCAGATTGTCTTTGTTTGCTAAAAGCAATCCTAGGAGTGCAGTGAGCTTTTGAATTTCTCCCGTTTGGCATTGTAATCCAAAGCCTTTGTGTAGGGAATGCCTAGGAGACCCCGAGAGGTGGAGAGACAGCATCTATCATTTTATATATGAAGGGTTTTGAAAATGATAAAGTACTACAAATATTAAAGTGACATTATTTTTTTTAAAATAGAGATTATTATTACATATGGAATGGTTATTTTTGAATCTCAATGTCACCTGAAGTTCATTCTGGAAAATAAGGTAAGAAAAACTCTTTTTTTGGTAAAAATTCAGTGTTGATTATAAAATAATATGCACAATTTATCTGCAAGTCCCTCCCAAAGCATTGGTACTTTAAATGGGATCAGCATATGGCTTCCCATGATGTTGACTTTGAAGGAAATTGACTTTATGGTTTATTCTGTGTTTATTTTAACAAATCAACCTCTGATTACATGTTGTGTGGTAGAATCTGAAGCCTGGCAGTCTTTCAGAAGCAGAATGTCAAGTTAGTGACCCATGTTTTCTTGTGGGTACATTGGGACTGAAGTGGGGGAAAATGGAGGTTTTATTTCTACAACTTACGCAAGATTTTATTTATACAACTTACAACCTACTTTCTCTTGAAAGTAAGAGGAAGGAGTTGTCTATAGAATTTTTAAACATACATTTGTATACTTTTACAGTACCTTAAAAGTAATAATTTAAAGTTCAAACGTGGTTTGGAGATTAAGCTAATTTTAAATACAAATTGTCCTATCCCCCAAATGTAAATTGGCCCAGATCAGTTTATTACTTAGATCCTAAATGTTTTCAAAGACTAAGGTGGTAAGAGGATCAGATTTAATAGAATAAAGGAATTAAGATATTGGTTTGGCTAATTGCTCTCTCTCTCTCTTTTTTTTTTTTTTCAGGCGAACCACTTCATCACTGCATTTGGTCTTACTTTCTCCATTTATCAAATGGGTTGGGAAAGTTGGGCAGTATCCTTCTGCTCATTATTTTTTTAAAATCCTGGATTTTCTTCATGATTCGTTCCTTTGGGTAAATGCAGAAAGAGAAGACATATGCTGGACAGACTAAAGCAGGAAGTTCCCTCGGGAGCTGGGGCATGTGGATCAACTCTGCTGTGCCTGGAATTGTTATTATGCTGCAAGATGCCCGAAAACAACAAGGCCAGTCTCCTGCTCTACTGGCTGAGGCTGGCTGACATTTCTAGGCAAAACCAACAAGCTCTGAGTAAGCTGAGACCTTTAATGACCCCTGAGGGAGCTTGGAAATGTGTTTGGGAACTGAAATTTAACTTTATCCCAGAGATAGATGTAGGGAGAGGGGGAGTAATTCTTTGGGGGGACCAATAGGAATGTGATAACAGTATTTTTAAAATGAAAGAATCAGAGAATACTTATTGCTGGAAAGACTCTCAAAAGTCTAGTTCCAGACCTTTCTTTATTGATGGGGGTAAAAGAGGACACAAAGAGAAGTTTCTTGACCTAAGGTATCATAATTAGCCCATGGCAGAGCCAGCACCAGATCTAGGACATCCTAATTTAATGTCCAAGGTTATTCTATAACTTAATTTGGTTCACTCATTTAAATAGCATTTTCTGTAACATAGGCACAACGTTGAGAGCTACTAAATCTCTTTCTTCACAAGAGGTTAAGAGGATGATGATCATTAGGTATCTTTTTGAATTGAGTTTTCATTTATTGGGCAATCTGCACATTGTCAGGTGCTGCTAATAAAAAGTAATTTAGAGCTCAGTTGGTGTGGTTTAGTGATTGAGCAAGGACCTATGAACCAGGAGGTCACAGTTTGTTTGATTCCTAGTCAGGGCACATGCCCGGGTTGTGGGCTTGATCTCCAGTAGGGAGCATGCAGGAGGCAGCCAATCAATTATTTCCCTCTCATCATTGATGTTTCTATCACTTTATCCCTCTCCCTTCCTCTCTGAAATCAATAAAAATATATTTTAAAAATGTTTTAGAAAAAAGTAATTTAGATGTGAACACAGCAGGAGCAGCATGGTGTGGGAGGCAGATGTTGAAAGAAACCACAGGCAGGCCCCCTGCCAGGTTGGCAAGGAACAGGTGGTCAGGTAATCAGGAGGCTGGAATCCATTTCCAGGAGCCAAATAAATGGTGAAGTCAGAATCTGAAGTATTTAGGTATGAGTGACAAGTTCTCCAGCAGAGCCACATTGGTGAATTTTATGGGTTCTGCCAATGTTTCATTTGAATGAATTTCTTAAAACAGAAGAAGAGTCTCAACAGCCCCAGCAGAGGCACATTTAGATGCTATCCAGAGAAGTGGGGATGCCAGTGTGCAGGGTACCACAGGTCAGACCATTCCTGATGAGAATACTGTTGGAGATAGTCCCAAAAGAGGGAAATGGTGTTAAGTGCAGGCAAAGCAGACTAGAATAATGAGAGAGTCAGGCAACCAGCACTAGAATTTAGGGGCTTATGGTAGCTGAAACTTTATTGCTTTAATATTTGCATCTGTGTTTTTCCCTGTGATCCCAGCAGAAGATGAGTCTGATAGCTACTAGAAGAAGGCTGGAGAGGTTTGCTAGAACAAATCCTCTGTGGACAGGTGCTAAAACGAATTCCTGTCTGGAGACCCTAAGAGAAGTATGCACTCTTCAGTAAGTGGGCTCCGGACTCAGATTCAAGTCCTGACTCCCCAACTCATGTGCATTGTGAACATTTAAACATTTTCTACCAAAATTTCTTTATTTGTAAAGTCTTCATAATAATATATCCTTAATTTCTCCCCATCCTCCAACCCCAAGGATCAAATAAAATCACAAAATGTTCCCAGCTCAAAAATCTCAATTAATGTTACTTAAATCTGAACAAAGATGAAGGTTTAATGCTATGAAGGAATTCAACACAAATTCTCTACCACTCAAATAATAGCTTTATATTTCTTCCTGTGCTTTTTGTATTTGGCCTTCTATCTAGGTCCCCATTACAATGTGGAAACTGCAGCAGCCTATGTTTTCCTGGAAATGGGTACATGATACAATTCAGGAAGCTGAGGCCAGAGAGGTGAGACACTTATAGCTCTGCTGCAGTGAAGATAGGCGCCAGAGTCGGCTTGCAGACCAGTCAGAAGCAGAGTAGACCTTCCGGAAGGAAGTTCCTGACGACTGATCTGAAACACTTTGGTGGGTCAGATTTAGGGTTACAGAATCAGCAAGCAGCAGGCTGAAATTCAGCCAGGTGTCCAAGAGCAAAGCAGTCAGCATCAAGGGTGGCTCTAAGATGAGACAAAGGGCCTAACAGCAGAGAGATGAAGCTAATCCCAAGCATTCTGTCAGCAAGAACTAGGTGCTGGTCCAGGCAGGTTACTGGCTTAGTGATGCCTTACAGATGGAAACAGGGGCTGGGTTTAGAAATGGTCTTTGAGCAAGCAAGGAATAGCAGGAGCGCCACTTCAGAAGCTGTGGGGTGATTATTCTAATTAGATAAACAGAATGTTGGAGGGGAGCTCCTATTTTCCTTATCTGTGTTCATGAGGGAAATTCTAGAATAATATTTCAGAAGTTTCCTAGCTTGCCTGAGAGTGGCCAAGTTTGATTTGAGGATGTGGGCGGCAGAAGGAATAAACAGGCCATTTACTGCATATTAAAACCCATACCCTCCAAACCTGCTTTTCAGCAATAATGGTAATATTTGGGTATTTATTACTTCCATTTCTGGGTCTACCCAAGTGGTTCCAAAATTGAAGTTGAAAAAAAAAGATGAATGATTAGTTATAAACCTTAATATACCCAAACAAGAGAGGACAAAGGTTTAGTTTCTAAGACAAGGATTTAGTTTCTAAACTAGAGTTTAAAGGCAGAGCAGACTGGTAAGAGAGAATGCAGAACGAGTTCAGAACGTGGACTCAGAACATGAATTCAGCACCAATTCTGCTATGAAGCATTCAGGGATGGAGATGGGAAGGGGGTCTCAAAGATCGGCAGGGCACGGGGGTAATCTCAGAATGATGGATTACACACACATACAGAATAATCTTTTCTCCCAGAATTTCTAATAGGTAAGGTTTTTCTTTGCATCCATCTGAAGCAATCTGGCATCTCTTATGTAGATATGATTGAAGACCTGTTTATGTTCTCCGGTGGTCATGACTGTTTCTATCCGCATTACGTCACCTATCAAGTTGAGTTCACAGTCATATTCAGCCTCTGTCTAATACATATGGTCTCTCTCTCTCTCTCTCTCTCTCTCTCTCTCTCTCACACACACACACACACACCTTGTTTATATTTATCCTGAAGAACAATTTTATCAGTCTGTGACTCTAGCTGAATGAGAAACATACAGCAAATTTGGTGACTAAAGAAAACATGTGGTCCAAGTTTAACCAAAGCAGAATTTTGACGGCAGCTCTGAAGACAGTTTAGGCTTGGAAAGAGGCAGCGTAGTGGAGTGGGAAAAGCACTAAATAGGTCCTGGCCTTGTAATTTTCAAACTGGGCTTCGGCAAGTCATTTCTCTTTTATAAGACTCAACTTTCTCAATGGCATAATTATAACACTAATGCCTTATTCTAAGAGACCCTTAAAAGTTAAATGACTGCACGTCTGTGAAAAGAACTGGCCTGCTACCCAGCACATAGGATCTGCCCAATTCTCTGGGTTTACATCTGAATTGTGTTTTTAGCTTCAATTATTTTGGGAATAATTAGTATTCTTTATTTCACTTGTTTCTTATTCAACTAAAATGTGAGTCTCCCAAGGAATACTACTAGAATGCCTCCATGACAGGGGTGTGGGCACAGAGTGTTTGCGGTGTTTTGTTTGATTTGGAATTTTAAAGCCCAATCAGGAATTAAGGAATGTACAGCGACAGGGCCATTAAGGAAACTGGAAAGGAACAGACAGTCCTGGAATGTGGCAGCTCCTGTTTGATTTTAAATGTAAGTTAAATATTAATTTTTTCTAAAAAAACACTCTTCTTCTAGGGAGGCCTTTTTCTCTCTCTCTCCCTCTCTTATGTTGACAGACTGTTAGTGGCTTGCCTTTCACACTAACTTACTTGGAGAAAAAAAAGTCTTCAGATGATCCTATTTGTATAAGGGGAAAAAAACACGTCTTCAAAACAGCTCCCTTGTCGCCAGCATCAACAGCAGCTGAACAGGGTTGGGTTGTTGTGTATTGAGAATTATTCCTTTCATTTCAAAGGAATCAAAGCTGTTTGGGGCAAGCAAGAGCCCTGGTTACACATGATCAAAATAACCTAATATTAGATTTGCTTATTGAAAGAGTCCACTATCAATGGAGTCTCCTGCTAGAGTTTGAGTACATTTTTTTATTGTTCCATAAGGATTTTGCAGGAAACAGAGGAGTCATCTTTGAAAAGCAAAGCTGATTTGGGGAAAATAATAAGAATTTGAAGAGCTCTTTTCTGAATTCCTTCCTGCTGGAGGTTCCCTAAAGCAAGCTGGTGCCATGATGCTGTTGACTTGTAAACAGAAGTCAAAAGGAAATTCAAGCTTCTGTCAAGTTTCATTCCAAATAAAATAAAAAAGGAAGTGGTTGAATCCCTTTTAACATTTTTGAATGGATTTTCTTGGGTTTTGGCTGTTCCCTGATCTTATAAAAAATGGGAAACAATAGAGAAATCACAAGTTTCCAATTCATACCTATCTTAGCAGGAATTTCAACATCTGATGCTTCCAATGTCTCCTTTTCTCAAACCATCATTTCTGTCTTTCTTACTTTTCATGCTTTCTTTCTCTTAAAAGAAAATTCACAAGGCTATATCATCCAATGCTCCATGACATTCAACACACGTTTTAAATTTTGGTATATAAAATCAAGTACACTGCTCCTGTTACTACCTAACTATGTGACCAGAGGGGCCTAAGTGTCCTCATTTATAAAAAAAAAAAAAATAAAAAAAAATAAAAGCAGTTGAATAAGACTTGCAGAGCTCAAACTATATTCTATCCCAGGGTTCTTCAACTTGTACATTGTTGATACTTTAGGTTGGACATTTCCTTGTCATGGGAGGCTGTCCTCTTCGTCTAGAGATGATTAGCACATTAGATGCCAGTAGTACAACTGTACTCCCCTGCCCTAGTGACAACCAACAATGTCTTCAGGGGAGAAAAATCACTAAAACACTGATTCTCAAACACTGGTGGCTATCAGAACCCCTGGGGAACTTAGGTGAAAACATAAAGACCCAGATTTACTTCTATTTCAAAAGCCAGGGCCTCTATGTATTTTATTAGTTTTTTTGTTTTGTTTTGGTTTTTGTTTCTTTTTGTACACAACAAAGTTTGCAACCATTGTTCATAAGGAATTGTAATGACGGAGTTCAATGTATGATTCTTGCACCAAGAGAAACTTGTTAGAAATGAACATTTTAAGGAGCATCACCAAGGAACTTGTTAGAAATGAACATTTTGAGGCTCCATCCCAAACTTAGTGAGTCAGAAACTCTGAGAGGGAAGTCAGTTGACTAGGAAATGGCCTTGGTAAAGAAGAAGTGCCATCTTGGCACACCCAGCAAGACATGCAGGAGTTTGAGAGATCCAGGGAGGATTGTCTTTCTCAACACAGAGTTGATTCCACTGGGCAGAGCATCCCTTGAAATCAACTTCTTGGCCCTGCATGACTCTTATCACCATATTGCCATGAACTTTGGTCCTAATCTAGGCTTCAAAGGCAGATCAGCTTGTCCTTGGGAAAGGCAGATGGAGAGATGGTACATCTCAGATTCATGAATCCTCCACAGCACCTGGAGCCCTGACTTATTTTCTGAACTAAGACATTGACTCTAGATCAGTGGTTCTCAATCTTTGGTTCATATTAGAATCACGTAGGGCAGTGGTTGGCAAACTGCAGCTCGCAAGCCACATGCGGCTCTTTGGCCCCTTGAGTGTGGCTCTTCCTAAGCCTTAGGAGTACCATAATTAAGTTAATAACAGTGTACCTACCTATATAGTTTAAGTTTAAAACATTTGGCCCTCAAAAGAAATTTCAATCATTGTACTGTTGATATTTGGCTCTGTTGACTAATGAGTTTGCCGATCACTCACCTAGGGAACTATTTAAAAATCTCAATGCTCAGGCCATACCCCAAATTAATCAAATCACAGTATCTCAGAGTGAGAGGCAGATATCACTATTTTTGCCTTCTTGGGTGATTCCAATGTTCAAGCAAATTTGAGATGTTAATTGAACACTTTCTATAAAGTCAGGTAGGATTTGTACAGAGGTAGATAAAGTAGTAAGACATGTAGCACATGTCTTGAAAGCACATGGCCTGTTTGGGGGTCAGCAGAAAGTTTGGTATGGATACAGCCTATAAGTTTTTTTACTCTCTGCCAATGTCAACTCTTCCCTAAGTTTTCCTAGATCCTTCCACCAGAAATCTTTGCAGGCTCTGAATTTCTATAGCACTTTGAATCTAATCTAACATGTACCACACTCTACCTTATATCATAGCTCTGTACTTCATGTTTGTCTCCTATACAACATTGTTAGATTCAGGGATAAGGGCCCTGGCTTATTTGTCTCTTCTCTCCACTAGAACACCTACTTTGAGAGTAGGCATCCAAAGATATGAATTTAATAGACAAATATTAAATAATGTGTAAATGTCACAGGATGTAAAGGTAATCTGTGGTTAAGCATCCCCCCACAGCAGGAATCCCTAGTCTAGTATACTTCAAAATGTCCCACAAGTTGACTGATAACTCTGGACTCCAAAATCTTTATCTGAAAAGAGAGACAATCACTAGAGAAAATGTCTAGGCAGATTAGTCAAATGCAAATTCTGGAAAATTGAATATCCAAAGCATTCAGTACACACTCACCTCCAAACTGGAGTTTTTCCATCAGTGGGATGAGCCAAATGAGTGAGGTTTGATAGGTAAAAAAATAATAAGAACATGATTTGGGGGAATCCCTTGGAGTAACAGAACCAAGGCTGTTCATGATCAGAGCGGTTAAACTCAACAAAATCAATGAAGGAATGAGCATGAAACTCTGGCAACCTCCGGGGCATAGTGGCGATTCCTCACAAAAGCCTTCTTTAGGAAATTCATATCAGCTGCATGATATATGAGGTTCTTTACCATTGCCCTTCCCTCTTACTCACTATCTGGTAGCCAAGAAGACTTTGGTGAAATTGCTATGGCACTAGGAGACCACAGGAATGCCTTCAGGAGTCAAGGGTCCAGTGGATAAGCTCTCAGGAATCCTTGTGAGTGTGGAGCCAAGGCACAGGAAAGAGGGGAACAACTTGCCGCAGGAGGGATTTATGAGAGAGGAGAAGCAGAGGAACAGGAAAGCCTTCAGCTAGTCCTTTGGAATCTGGCAGCCATTTCTGTCAGCTTTCCCATTCCTAGATTGATACTCATTGCTTAAGTCCTGCGGGTACTGGATTTATTAAATTGCCTCTTTGTTCAACTCTTAGAAGAATTTATATCTGAAAACTATGACGTGTTGGGACATTTGTCTGCTGTTGGGATGGGGGAACTGAAGTTCAGTTGCACAAGGTCACACGGTGGGTAAACAGAGGCAGAACTGAAGGCAGCTGCTCCTTCCTCCGAGTTCTCTGTGTCCTGTAATACCACCTTCTGCACAGAAAGGCAGACTCTTGATTGCCCCTCCTTGGCCCCTCCTCCTGCTCCAACACACAGACCCACACACAGTGGGGTGAGAAGAAAGGGAGGGACCCTCCCTAAGGGAAGGAACTCTAAGCTTTGAATCCCAAGACCCAGGGGTGAAGTTTTCCTCTGCTCTTTCACAGGTCTATACTAGGACCGATCGCTCTTGTCAAGCCCCCTCAACTGGGCCAGATGGCCCTCCGGTGCTTCCCACACAGCCTGCGATGGAGCATCCGTGCTTCCTGTGAAGGTGAAGGCCTCTGTAAACGGTGAAGTCAGGTATAAACTCCAGAAAATGACTAGAACCGTCACCTCCCTGAGCCGGATTTCTTCCTCTCCAAAAAAGGAGTGATCCTAGCCATTCTGCAGTCTAGAAGGGGAACCACGTGTAGAGCTTCACCCGCCCAGGTTGCCCTCAAGCGGCACTGGCTCTGCTCTCTGGCTGGCACTTGGGTGTGCAGCCCTTGGCATCCCTCTGGCTGCAGCCCTCCCGGAGCCGGCAGGGCGCGCGCTGAGCTCCGGCGGGAGGCTCGTGGAGGATCGGGCAGC
Organism: Myotis lucifugus; assembly: GCF_000147115.1. Classification (NCBI taxonomy): domain Eukaryota; kingdom Metazoa; phylum Chordata; class Mammalia; order Chiroptera; family Vespertilionidae; genus Myotis; species Myotis lucifugus. The sequence continues at coordinate 5,153,284 of NW_005871062.1, forward strand.
AGGAGGAGCGTGTGAGCTGTGGGCGTCCCTTTAAGAGCTGCCGGCCGACCGGCCTCCGCCTCTCAGTCCTCCGAGTGCCGGCGGTCACCGGTCACCTGGGGCTCGCAGGGCAGTCAGATCGCGGCGGGGCAGGTGCTCTCGCCCTCGGCGGTGGGAGAAGGGGCACCGACGCCAGGTGCAGGAGCGGTCTGGAGAGCGCGGCCGTCCCGCGTCTCTCCGAGGCGGAGGATGCGGGAGCGCATCTGGGGCGCTGCTGCCGCCGCTGCTGCTGCTACCGCTGCTACCGCCGCCGCTGTGGGGCGGCCCCCCGGATAGTCGCGCCCGGAGCTGGAGCCCGAGCCAGGGCCCTCTGCAGCCCTACGACCTGCTCTATGCCAGCGGCGTGGCCGCCTACTACAGCGGGGACTACGAGCTGGCCGTGCGCGACTTGGAAGCGGCGCTGCGCAGCCACCGGCGCCTGCGGCAGATCCGCGCGCGTTGTGCCCGCCACTGCGCCGCGCGCCGCCCGCTCGCGCCCCCCGGCGCCGGGGCCGGGGGCAGAGCTGCCCTTCTTCCCGCGCGGTGCTGGAGCGGGCCCGCTGCTACAGCCGCTGCGAGACCCAGCGCCTCGGGGGCCCCGCGTCCCGCCACCAGGTCAGCGAGGATGTGCGCAGCGACTTCCAGCGCCGAGTGCCCTACAACTACCTGCAGCGAGCCTACATCAAGGTACCCAGCCGCACACCTGAGCTCCCTGTGGCTCCAGGTGCTCTCCTGAGTCCTTCCCGCTGTTGTTTTCTTGCCAGATTGGGTGTCTTTTAAAGTTTCGTCTTTTTAAAAAAAATGTATTGACTTTACTGGGGTGACGTTGGTTAATCAGATTATATAGGTGCAGGTGTACAATTCTATAATAGTATAGAATTGTAGTATTGGGGCTGGGTCTATCTATAATATATATATATAGTGTGTGTGTGTGTGTGTGTGTGTGTGTGTGTGTGTGTTCACCATCCAAAGTCAGATGATCTCGTTTGGCCACCATTTATCCCCTTTTACCCTCTTCCACCACCCCCACCCCCTTTTCCTTCTGGTAATCACTATACTGTTGTCTGTGTCTATGAGGTTTTTTGTTTTGTTTTTGCTTAATCCCATCACCTTTTTCACCTGGCTTCCCAACCCCCCTCCCTTCCCACAGCTGTCAATTTGTTCTCTGTATCTGTGAGCCTGTTTCTGTTTTGTTTGTTAGTTATTTTGTTCATTACATTCCACATATAAGTGAAATCATATGGTACTTGTCTTTTTTCTGACTGGCTTATTTCACTTATCATAATACTCTTCATGTCTATCCATGTTGCAAAAGGTAAGATTTCCTTCTTTTTTTATGGCTGAGTAGTATTCCATTGTGTAAATGTACCAGAGCCTTATATAGAGAACCCTAAAGATTCCATCAAAAAACGACCAGAACTGATAAATGAATTCAGTAGAGTGGCAGGACACAAAATACATACCCAGAAATCAGTTGCATTTTTTTATATATATGCCAATAATCAACTATCAGAAAGGGAAACAAACAAAAAAAATTCCACTTACAATTGCATAAAATATACCTTGGAATAAATTTAAACAAGGATGTATGTACTCAGAAAATTATAAGACACTAGAGAAAGAAATCGAAAAAGATACAAATAAGTGGAAACATATACCATGCTCATGGATAGGAAGAATTAAAATTATTAAAATGTCCATACTGCCCAAAGCAATCAATAGATTCAACACAATTCTTATGAAGATACCAAATGGAATATTTCACAGAATTAGAACAAATATTCCAAAATTTTATATGGAACCACAAAGGACCCCAAAAAGCCACAGCAATCTTGAGAAAGAAGAACAAAGTTGGAGAAATCACACTACCTGATATCAAACTGTACTACAAGGCCATAGTAATCCTTCAATGTTTCTGTCATGTGTTTGTGGATTCAGGTATCTGGTGGCATGAGCTCTGTAACCAACACTAAATGAAGCTGGGCAAGTCATTAGCTCTGTTGCAATCAGCCTCTCTCTCTCAAAAAGGACTGTGCTGATAAGATGATGTTTAAAGTCCCCACTAAGCACTAATCCTTGAGACGTTGTCAGAGCTGGGTCTAGCATAAGGTTCCTCTCACTTCATTTCTTGGTGTAGCTCCACACCCATTTCTCTGCTGTTTCCACTCCTTCATCCCTCCTACACGCTAGTCTGTAACTTTTCTCTGAAGTTTAAAAAAAGCATTCTGAAAACAGTAGAGATAAAAGTAGGTTTGCTCTGAAATGAATTTCTCTCTCTTCTCCCCCGCATCTACAAAAGTTTAAGATCAAAGGTTAAAGAGAAGGAATGCTTGGAGAGGTGAAATCTTTTTGAGGCAATCTCACTAAGGCTTCCAATTTCTGGAGGTAAATGTTAGACTGGATTATACATTATCAGATGCCCAGTGCTCTCGTTCTGTTTTTTATTTTTGTGTATTCAACTTGCCTGAACTTAGTGTCAGGAGGTATATGCGATATATACTAGTATTAACATTTTCCCCATATCCACAATGTTGAAGATCTAGCTGGATGCTTCAGCAGAGAGCACTTAGCTTGTGGTCCTCAACCTCACTCCCACTCTCACTCATGTTGCTCTTAACTTTCCGCCTTTCTATGTCAATATATCAATGTCTCTTCTACAGCTGTTGAAGTGGCAGTTCATGTCCACCAGTGTACCAGGCTACATTTCTGGGGTGGTGAAATACACATTATGTGCAGATATCCAGGTGCGTTTAACAGCTCCTCCCTCAAGGTCTCTCCCCTCAAGCTTTCAGGAAATTTGCAGATATGGGTGGAGTTCAGGAAATCACAACATGGGCAAACTCTTTTTTTAAAAAATATTGTATTGATTTTTTACAGAGAGGAAGGGAGAGGGATAGAGAGTTAGAAACATCGATGAGAGAGAAACATCGATCAGTTGCTTCCTGCACACCCCCTACTGGGGATGTGCCTGCAACCAAGGTACATGCCCTTGACTGGAATCGAACCCTGGACCCCTCAGTCTGCAGGCCAACACTCTATCCACTGAACCAAACCGGTCAGGGCAAACTCTTAACTCCCAGTGTTGTGGCTAAGATGCTGGACTTCACTATATGATCTTGGACAAGAAATAAGGAGAGAGCCTGAATCCTTTCCAGGATTTGTCTTCTATTTACTTGTGCCTCCTGATAGATTTGCGAAGGCATGTAAGTCTGATTTCTTTTGAATAAGTGAACAGTTTTGGTGGTCTTACAAAAATCAGTCAATGGTAAGCGGAGAGGGGACCTTGAGTGCCTGACAGCTGAAGATATATAAGCTAGTTCCCAGGGCAGAGTGTGGGTGGTCCCCTGTAATATACTCTTCCCAGGAGTCACAGATGTGAGCTTGGCAGACCTGCTGAGAGCTCTGTCACACATCTTGGGCAGATTTTCTTTTCTCAGGTCCTATAAAAATAAATATCCATGAGGTAACAAAATGTGTTTCTTTGGTCCTGTAATTAAGCTTGCTTCACTGTAAACGTTAGCATTTATGTCATTCTCCTGCTCCTGTCCCATGGCTGGAGGTCAAAGAAGGTGACACCAATAGGTTTAACATGTGTCACATTGTTGCAGTGAATTGATTACAGGAGTTAGTCATTCATGGGCACCTCCATGGATGAACTACTAAGTGTGGTCTGATGAACCCATGAAGTTTAAAAGTTCTTTTAAAAATATGTGAAGCAACGAAAAAAAATGACCAGCAATGTTTCTGAGAGCAGAACAAATCTTATATCTTCTCCATATTCACCCCTTCTCCTATAGGCAAGTCTTCTTGGATCCATGTCATTGATCATCTCTTTGTAATTTATTTTTGATGGTTGGAATTTGCAAGAATGTTTTGTGTGAACGTCGAATAAGATGCATCACGGTTCTCTCCCCTCCCTCCACAGTTTTAAGCCTTTGCTTGGCTTCCAAGGAATTTGGAATTTCACACACACACACACACACACACACACGCACACACACACACACACAATCTTTTGAGAGTAAAACAAAAATCTCAAATAATAAGGGAATATCCTGACAGGCATGGATCCTAAAGTTCATTCCCTGATGATACAATGAGGAGTTCCTTGCATGTGCTTGGATATGGTCATGTTGTTGTTGGATTACTTTTGATCAGTGATCCAGTTTGCACTTGAAAAAAGATAATCTTGGGCCAGATTGATTTCAGTAAGGACACTGCAGCCAGGATTTGAGAATGGCAAATCTATAATAGAGTCAGAACTAGTGGGCTTCCTAGGGATAAGGAAGTACAGTTATTCTCGCTAGGGCTTTACAAACTGTGGAAGCTCTTGGGAGATGCTGCTCCTCCCACCCCCAAATCCCAGGAAGTGAGGCATAGATGGAAGCAGATCTTTTATAGATGGAAGGGAAGAATTAAATTTTGTGAAATCTGAGACCCGTCCAGATCAATTTCACATTTCCCTGACAAGGAGAGGGAGACTCAGAGAGTGAAAGAGGCTTGCCCAGTGTTACCTGATTTAATTTGGTGAAATGAGCATAGGACTAGAATTCAGGAGTCTGAGCTCTGACAATAACTGATGCCCAGGCTTGTGCTGTGCCCACTGCCCCTTGGGGCCGCTTCAGGTCCCAGGGAATGCTGTAGTCTCCAGGGCTATCCTTCTGCCAGATTTGGACAGCTCCAGGGATGAGCTGATCCTTGTCCTGCAGGATACCAGACACGCAGTGCATTTATCTGAAGGCCTGCTCTGTAGAATCTTCCTTAAGACCTGGCATGTTCATCTGAACAGCTATTAGACAACAGTTCCACCTGGTTCTTAGCCAGGGAAAGACTATTCAAACTTTTGATTTTTATTATTTCTGATTGTATGATATAACTCATGATTCAGAGCCTAAACCCTAAAATAAAGCTTTTATCACAGTATTCTGTGGGAAACCTTCAGTGGTTTCCCCTTGCTTCCGTTTATAGCCCACCTCGTTTAATACAGCATTTAGTTTGGCTCCCCCTTAACTCTACCAGCCCTGTCTCCCCCACTCTGCCACCCTCCAGCCAGAGGGAACAATAGATGCCTGGTCTTATGTGTCTCACACTTTTGCACATCTGGGCTTTGTTTATTCTTCTTTGGGAGGCATGTAGGCTCTGGAATGGGATAGTCCTGAGATTGAACTTCAGCTCCTCAATCTCTAGCTGTGTGACAGCGAGCACATTTTATAAAATTTCTGAGCTTCACTTGCCCCGTCTGCAAAATGGGGAAACAATAGGATGTACCTGACTGTTTGGATTGCGTTTCAGAGGAGGTTTATGTAAAGCGCCCAGGACAAGGTCTGTTTCTCTCTGAACACTGGAGCCATGTTCTGCTTATTATTAATTCTAATAGTAGATGTTTCCTTCTCTACGCGTTGAAATGGTAACTCGACTACCACAAATGTACCTATTTGGGTGAGGTCCTGTTTCACTCTCTCTGCAACTCCCAACAATCCATCATTCCTCCCTCCTCTAAATGTCCAGCCACAGCGAAGAATGTGTTCCTCGCATATCATGTTTCACTTTCAACCATGTTTTGGGAAATTCATATATTTGCCTATCACTTCGTGAGCTCCTTGAGATTAAGAATTCTCTTACTCATTGTTATATCTCCTAAAATTGGAGTTTTCAGATCCGCGTGATTATTAGATAGATGATTATTCTTAATCATCTGGGAATTAAACATGTAATTTAAAATGAGACATTTGGAGACAATAGGTTGGCGTTGGGTCCTCAGCATCTGTATCCCCCCAGATACCTAATCCAGGGGCAAAAGCAGTTAATGCTCAGTATACATTTGCTGAATAAATAGTAGCTTGATTCCTCCTGCATGAAATATTGTTGAGAAAGATTGCAGTGTGGCGGCCCAGGTTGCCCCACACAAGTTACTTGGTTTCCTGGCTGGTTGGTTGGGGGAGAAAGTTACAGAAGGACTATGGATTGTTTGACTTGACACCCTTCTACTTGCAGGTTCTGGCTAGTGTTGCAAATCTCCTTTCCCTCCCTCTCCATCCCACCTCCCACCCCCACCACTCATTTAATTCTTATTACCTAAGACCGTGCTTCAGAAAATCCTTGACACATTGTGCTTGCTTTATGTACATTTGTTGAATTTAAACAAATGCAGAGAGAGCCTTTCATTTATTTATGTATTTATTTCTCATCTGTGTGCTTTATAATCTGGAAACTTGAATGGTATCTCTTTTTCTCCTGCTATTTCAGCCATTTAAGAAAAAACAAGCAAACCTAGTGCTTTTTATTTATTTATTTTTTTTAAATATATATTTTATAGATTTTTTACAGAGAGGAAGGGAGAGGGATAGAGAGTTAGAAACATTGATCAGCTGCCTCCTGCACACTCCCCACTGGGGATGTGCCCGCAACCAAGGTACATGCCCTTGACCGGAATCAAACCTGGGACCCTTCAGTCCGCAGGCCGACGCTCTATCCACTGAGCCAAACTGGTTAGGGTGCTTTTTATTTTTTTTACTTAAAACAAGCCTGCTCCTGCATACATTGTTTCTGAGTTGGTGCTTTCTACTATTTGACCTTTGTATTTTCCTCATAATTAAAGGGGCACAGAAAGAAAATGTAATTAACGTAGGCAATGTTATCTCCCTCATAGAGTGATCTCTCTAAACCCCCCTTTTATTGACCGCCATCTATCTTATGAGTGGTTGCTAGAAAAGAAAAAAAGTAAGTTCAAGGAATTTTCTCACTTTTATTCTGCTTTATGAACTTCTTTCTCTTTCTAGGTCAGTGGTTCTCAACCTGTGGGTGGCGACCCCTTTGGTGGTCGAACGACCCTTTCACAGGGGTTGCCTAAGACCATCCTGCATATCAGATATTTACATTACGATTCATAACAGTAGCAACATTACAGTTATGAAGTAGCAACGAAAATAATTTTATGGTTGGGTCACAACATGAGAAACTGTATTTAAAGGGCCAGAAGGTTGTGAACCACTGTTCTAGGTGAATACCTTAACAACAACAAAGTTGGAAACCTTAGGCCACACCTGCATGATATACATACTGTTGGTTTAGAATAAAAACCTTTCCCAAACCCCGTAGTTAAGTTTCTTTTTACCTACATGTAGACTTTGTGCCTTTTATTCCCCCAGTTATTTCAAATTGGAGGTTAATTTTATGTCTTAAAAATAGCTGTTCTAAATTCCCGAGTCACCATCCTCTGTCCCACTCCTTAGGAAGGAAGCCTGGGTGATTTTTTTTTTCTTTTTTTTTTTTTTTTGTCTAGCCAGTTCTTAGGTCCTGTGTGCTAAGGAGTTAGAATCCCAGTTGTCCCCTCATGGGGGTTGTCCATTTGAAGGCCCAGGCAGCTCTTTATTGCAATTACAAATAGTGCCACAGAGGTTTAAAATTCAATTAAATGACGGTAGCAACTGCTGATTAGTTTTCTCCTATCTCAGCCTGGTGAATCAGGGATTCCTTTACAGGTTTTAATAACAGAAAGTAATAGACTGCTTGTCTCTCTTCACAGATCCCATCTTTGAGAATCAAGTATATTCTGTCACTAATATAATTTGTTCACTGATAAACTCCAAAAGGATAGCCTGTGGAATTCTTTTGGGAATGTTTGATAAAATGTCAGTTTTATGGGTGGGACTTGAGAAATTCTGAAAGGTGGGTGGGTTCACTTAAAATGAAAACTCCTCCGATTTGGTATAATAATGGTTCTTTTGTATTGCTAAGGCATTCAGTAAACTGTGGATTTCTTAGAATCACAGATCTTGGGACTGGAAGGGACTCCAAGAGACCATCTTGTTCAACTCTCTCTCTCTCTGCAGGTAAAAGAATTACTTTTGGGCAGTGAAAGAGGGGTGAGAGAGGGATAAGTACCATATTTGCTCAAGAAATGTGGTCTAGCAAGGGTTTGGAGTAGTTATTTTTGCACCTATAAAAAATGCTACAGCTTGAAAGACTCTCAGAGATCATGAAGGACGCTGTCCCTGTCACTTAATAACTAATAACACTGGCTTCAGAGGTTCCATGACAAATCAAGGCGGGTCAGCAAGGAGAGCTGGGTCCAGAATGCAGATATCCTAACGTAAGGTCCAGTGCTCTTTCCAGACTCTATGTCATGGTCATGGCTGCCTCTATGTAAATGGCCCCGGCAGACGCTGTAAAGGGGCAGCGTGGTGAACCAGTGGTGCAGCTGGGACTGCAGTGAACCTTTTGCTTCAGAGACCGGGCAGGCACAAGACAGATCTTCCTGCACTGCCCCGCCCACCCTACATTTTCATTCACATGATGCATCGGCCACTCAGCCAAGAGTCACCGTTGTCTGGTGGAAAATTTTGCATTTCTCACTGGGAAAAATAATTTCTCCTGTCTTTTTTTCCATTCAGCTCTTATTCTATAATTCATTTTCTTTCCTTTCATTTATCCCTCTTTTCCTGTTCTCTGACTTTCTAGCTATGTAATTTTCATGAGACCTGGACCTCCTTTGCCAAATGGCCTAGACACATCTTTAAAAAAAAAATGCTTCGGCTTCAGACTTCTGAGTGGCATGAGTTAGTGCTTGTGTATGATTTTCAGTTTTTAGAACTTCCGAGAGCAACAGACTGTTGTTGGAAGAAGCCGATTTCACTTGACTAAACTCCTTTCTGCTTTACTTAGTTTTCTATGTTTATTTCTGACTTTCTCCCTTTCCTTCCACATTCCTTATCCTATTGGTGACCTACATGGCGAGAGAGAGAGTTGAGGGGAACAATTAGAGGGAAGAGACTTGCAGGGAAGAGACTTGAATATAATACAATGAAGGGCATAGAGCTTCTTATTTAATTTGATACACAGACATAGGCATCGATTTCTTTGAAACTTTTCGTGTCCCTTTTCCTCATATGCCTTGTGTAAAACTTAGGCATATGTTGGAGAAGTTGTTACCCTTCCTTCACAGCTCCCCATATTTCTGCAACTGCTCTCTGCCACATTCATGGAACATTAGTGTTCCAACCATCCCATTTTCAGATGGAATAATAAATCCCAAAACGAATCATGTTGTCCATATTTATCCAGCCATTTAATGCAAGAACCAAGATTAGAATTCAAGAACCCTGAGTCCCACCTCTGTAACACTGCTGATGACCACTATTGAAAGACCCACACTGAACACATAAACTCAACAAAATTAAAACACAGAGCCTGTCCCTGACATTATTTGCTAACTGGAATAGATCTAGAAAACAAAAGCTACCATCTCCTTATGTGATGTTATTCCTTGCAGGGCTCTTCTGCCCACTTCTGGAAAAAACTCAGAAATGGGAACCTGGTCAGTGCTGTTCCCTAATAAACCTAATGAAAATGAATGAGGCAAAGAATCTCCTTTGGAAGGGAAATGAAGGAATAAGAACCAGAGAGAGGGAGGTCCAAGATGGCAGGTTTTCCAAAAGTTCAGGGCTATCGTAATGATCCTGCTGGAATTCATTATCTGCAGATAATGGATTCAACTTTTGTGCAAGTAATGGGACCCTGCTGAAGATTGCAGTGTAATTATACTGGAGCTCTGGATGGCAATGTAAGAAGGCAAAAGATATAATCAAATAAATAAATCCAAAACAAAACAGAGAAGCTGTTAACAAACCCTGAATCATAAGAAAGTTAATTGAGCCAATTTTGATTTATTCTTGCGTGAATGTTAGATTTTTAGCTTGCACTCTGCCAATATCAATAGGCTTGCATGAAGAAATCAACACATAATTAGGACTACAGAAACAATGAAATTACCTTAAAACCAAATTTGGCTGTTTTTGAAAATGATCTCAAATTATAGTATCAAAGAGTAATCCAGAACACCATACTGATAATTTCCCCACTGAAGCAAGAGCTATTTCTTAATAACATTTTTTAGATTGAATCCAGTATCAACAATCAGCATTTGATTCTCACACAACCACCAGGGACAGAGACTTTCATAGTCAGTCATTATTTCTATAGGATGACTAAGGGCTCAGTTATACAGTGGTGTCTACAGATCTCAGGTCAGTAGGCATTTAAGCTGGAGTTTCTCAAGCTTGGCTTATTGACATTTGAGATGAATAATTCTTTGTTGCGGTGGACTGTTCTGAGAATTTTAGGATGGTTTGCATCTGGCCATTACCTACAGGACAGCAGTATCAGCATACTCCACCCTACTCCAAGCTGTGGCAACAAAAAAAGATGCCTTCATATACATTGCAAATGTCTCTGGGGGTGAAAATCAATCTACAGAGATCCACTGATTGAGACATTTAGCCACACTGAAGCTAACTGGACATTAAGGTTAGACAAGTACATAATCAATTTTTTTTGCTGGATGGCAGGGTGCCCACTGGTGAATCATGATATTTATGAGAAAGTTTGGCTACAACTTGAGATTTTTCATGAGGGGAAATCCATTGGAAATAGAACCGCTTTCCCCAAGATGCAAATCACTGGGCTCATATCCCATAGCTGGTGCTCCCCTGTGGCTGCACGCATCCAGCTTGCGGGAAAGACCAGAGGCTCTGGCTTCCCTCTACTTACTGTCTGAACAGGACAGGACAGACTGCTTCAGCAACACAAGCTAGCACCTTCAGTCGTGAACTCCAAACTCCAGAATTAATGTATTTCTCATTCTACTTGGGAAGTACGCAGAGCCAACATTTAAAAGTAATCTACGGCAACTCTTAGTTTTCTTGGGGTTAGCTCTGTATCACTTATATCCAGGGAAAGCAGCTTGACTGAAACCCGAAATGCCAACCTGTAGAAGTCTGGACAGTGGAGGAAGTAAGAGAGGCCAGAGGAAAGGAGAATGACGTAGAGGTGGAGAGAGAGAGAGTCAGAGGAAGTCTCGGTCTGTTGAGGCTTCTAAGACAGAATACTCATAGACTGGGTAGCTTTTAAACACCAAACATTTATTTCTCATATTTCTAGTGGCAGGAAGACCAACTGCTGAGAGCCCTGTTTCCAAGATAGCCATCTTTTCCCTTTAACCACACATGACGGGAGGGGCCAGAAGCTTTCTGGGGCCTCTTTTATAAGGGCACTAATTGCATTCATGAGGGCTCTGCCTCCATGACCTAATGACCTCCTGAAGGCCCTGCCTCCTAATACCATCAGCTTGGAGGCTAGGTTTCAACATATGAATTTTTGCAGGGATGCAAACATGCAGACTGTTACAGATTATGTGGTGGCAGTTTAGGGATGTTTTGTTTCAAAGCAATGGAGTTAGGTATGGGAAGGACATAAGATTTAAGGTATATGAGAAATTCCATTTAGAAAAAACACTGGTAATTTTTAACTTTTAGATAGGAAAAAAGGACTAAGAAAGAAAATACATTGAAGTAGACATAATGGAGAATTTGGAGAATTAATTTAATCTGGAGTATAGGGTGTTTTCAGGATAGATCTAATTGATCATATTTTTAAAAATAATATATACTATTCTGAGGCTTGAAAAATTGATATATGGTACTATATGAAATGACATCTTCAAGGAATTTTACTTTAATTATAGTTATAAAACATACCACTTCAGCCCTGACCGGTTTGGCTCAGTGGATAGAGCATCGGCCTGCGGACTGAGGAGTCCCGGGTTCGATTCCAGTCAAGGGCATGTACCTTGGTTGCGGGCACATCCTCAGTGGGGGGTGTGCAGGAGGCAGCTGATCGATGTTTCTCTCTCATCGATGTTTCTGGCTCTCTATCCCTCTCCCTTCCTCTCTGTAAAAAATCAATAAAATATATTTTTAAAAAAGCCATACCACTTCAAAACAAAGCTAAGTCTGAGTGAATTGTTGTTTTAGTGACTTTTTATACTTGCTAAGGGAAATGCCATCATATGCCATTTCAGGTTTTATTGAAACCCTAGGTGTGGTTTGACCTGCCCTTTTACTGTGTGCCAAGTTCCCTACTGTCTTTCTGACTCAATCTCTATCTCTGGGAAAAGATAGATAATAATAAAATAATATTACTAAAACCACCTAAATCACAGGGTTGATGTAAAGATAAAAGCGGAAAATATTTTTTTAAGTCATGTGTGAGGAATGAGCAAACAGATAAGATGGGAAATGAGGAAGAGGAAGCGTTAAAATCCTCAGAGAAGACTACTAGTAAGTCATGTATACAACATTCACCACTTCATGCAGCTACAATGTGTTAAACAATTTTCTGACTTTATTAGAATAACTTATTGGGTTTTAACATCAAAACCCAGTTCTATATTCATAAAAGTCCTGCCTTTTATTAGTGGTATAAAGAGCTCACCCACATGGACCTGAGTTTTTTTTTTATCTGGAAAATAAGGATGATAGTCAGACCTATTTCACAAGGTTCTGGTAAGAATTTAAAAAAAGATTGTGGGCTCATGTAGGTCAGCACTGACACAGAAGAACTTGTTCCTTGCCTTATGGTTTCTAGGCAGAGGGCAAACTTGTGAGGGAAGATGAAAGGCAAAAGAATAGGCCAATACATCATGATAAACTTAGAAGATATTAACACATACAGTAGGTACAGAAAACTTGGGAACACACAAAACAAGAACTTGACCTGGTCAGTTTGAGTCACGGACTTCACCTTCAGTTCTCTATACCTTGGAGCACATGCTGACCAGCCTCCTTTCACCTTCAGGCTAAAGCAGAAATCCTCCTCTTAATGAGAAGTAGGGACTGCTTTTTTTGTTGTGTTGAGAAAAGTCCTTTTGTTCTCTTCTCCACTACATTTCTCAACACTCTGAATTCACAATTTCCATGAGATTGTGGCCTCTTCTTTGTCTTTTTTAAAAAATGGGACTCTGTTCAAACACATTCCAAACCTTCTCTGTTTCATATTAATAGATAAAATCTCTCCCCACAGACCAACACGTCTTGGGAATTTTAAATCCCTGTAAGCTTTTACCCCCACCCCGATCTTGAGTACCCATCGGAGATGGTCTAGGTTTGGAAATCAACAAACATCACATCATCACAAACACCAAAACTGAGTCGGCTTCCTGTATAACAGGCAAATGGGAGAGAAGCTAAAAAAAAAAAAAATTGTAGAGGGTTATGAGTCTGGGAATCAAGCAATTTAGACTCTGTCCCCAGTCTGTCACTAACTTTTCTCTCCAGGCCTGGAGGTCTCCATTTGCATTTGGACAAAGGGCAACATTGGGCCATATGGCTTATGAGAGTTCTTTTTATCTCTGCCAGCGGGAGATTCTAAAATACTTTAATGGGCTGGTACAGAGAGCCAACAATCTACCTATGGAAAAGAAAAAAGGATGAGATAATGGAATACAAAATAGATGAAGATGAAAGGAGTTTAAAAGGAGATAATAAAGCAAGTGCTTCCAGTGTGCCTGATTCTAGTCTTCATCTTTGAACAATCACTTTAAAACTTTCAAGATGGTCACACTGGTATCTAATTTGGTGGTTCTTTGAGAGGTACAAGATAAACTAGGGCATGTTCAGGAAGGACAAACAGATAGATACAAGACATAACTATGATGAGAAACAGTTGAAATAGGGATGAATAGACTAAACAAAAAAAGAGGTTTTAAAAAAATGCATCATCGGAGGCATTCTCTTTTTTTTCCATTTTGGAATTCCATCAGAAGTAGGTATTTATTTATTTATTTTTATTTCATTTTTTAATTGTTATTGTTGAAAGTATTACAAATATCTCCTCCTCTTTTTCCCCCTACCCCTCCCAAATCCGGTTCCCACCCCGCCCCAGGCCTTCACCCACCCTATTGTCTATGTTCATGGGCAATGCAATATCTTATATAAATAAAACCCTAATATGCAAATCAACCCAAACCAGCAGAATGACCAGTCGTTATGATGCGCACTGACCACCACTTGGGGCAGATGCTCAACGCAGGAGCTGCCCCGGTCGGGGTAAGCTCCTGCGTTGAGCGTCTGCCCCCTGAGAGGGAGGCAACCAGGGGTGGAGGCAATAGGGTGTGGGGGTGGCTGGCCAATGGGTAGCGTCAGGCCACCAGCCAAGGTGGATGCCCGTGGGGGCTCCCCGATCATCCCACCCGCCAGTCGCCCCACAGATGGCCCTGATTGCCAGCCAGGCCTAGGGACCCTACCCTATATATTGGGAACAGTCTCTTAGACTTAAAAATTAAAACCTGGCAAGGCTACTCTAACACTAAAAAATAGGATGATGCAGCGATGACATGCATGGATTCTGGCTTGCACATTTTGTGGTCTGCTCTGATTCTGACACTTATAACTGTGTGACAAAGCCAGTTACTTAACTTCTCTCTGCTTCAGTTTTTCCACCCATAAGATGGGGAAAATGGTATTACTGCCTCAGAAGGATCATGTTATGTACTACTTTTTATAATCAGGGCAAAAAAATGTAGCTGCCCATACAACAGAAAGATGCCTTTCACCTGTATGAAAAGTATGGTCACTGGTGCATGCAGCGTCCTGGATTGCAAGAGGGATGTCCAACTGCCGGTTTAGGCCTGACATCCCCTGAGGGGTCCTGGATTGTGAGAGGACGCAGGTTGGGCTGAGGGACCCTCCCCCCGTGCATGAATTTTGTGCACCGGGCCTCTAGTATGCATATAAGTTCTTTGCTTAATCTCTTCCCGTCCTCGCAGCCCTTCCCTCTGAGATTCCTCAGTCTGTTGCATGTTTCCATGCCTCTGGTTCTATTTTATTCATCAGTATATTGTGTTCATTAGATTCCAGATATAAGTGAGATCATATGATATTTGTCTTTCTCTGACTAGCTTATTTTGCTTAGCATAATCATCTCCAGGTCCTTCCATGCTGTCTCAAAGGGTAATTGCTCCTTCTCTTTTACAGCTGCATAGTATTCCAGTGAGTAAATGTACTAGTTTTTTTTTTTCCATTCATCTACTGATGGGCACTTGGGCTGTTTCCAGATCTTAGCTATTGTAAATTGTGCTGCTATGAACATAGGGGTACATATGTAAATTCTTTCTGATGGTTGTTTCAAGATTCTTAAGATATATTCCTAGAATTGGGATCACTGGGTCAAATGGGAATTCCATTTTTAACTTTTTGAGGAAAACCCACACTGTTTTCCATAGTGGCTACACCAGTCTGCATTCCCACCAGCAGTGGGACAGTTATTCTTTTTTTGTTTTGTTAATCCTCACCAAGGATATTTTCTCCATTGATTTTTAGAGAGCGTGGAAGAGAGGGGACAGATAGAGAGACAGAGAGAAAGAAACAATAATGTGAGAGAGAGATACATCGATTAGCTACCTCCTGCACATGCCCCGACTGGGGCTGGGGATCGAGCCTGCAACCGAGGTACATGCTGTTGACCAGAATTGAACCCACGACCCTTTAGTCTGCAGCCTGGTGCTCTAACTACTGAACAAATTAGCTAGGGTGAGACAGTTATTCTTGATCTTAATGGCACCAAGCAATTGAAGAGCTAGGACCAAGTAACAGAAGTTACAGAGAGCAAGATCTGGGTTCAAACCCAAAGACTTCCCTGACCATGACATCTGTTCAGATACAATAAGGAAGCCCAGAAGAAAGTCTTTGAGCATGAGTCAGACAAATGCTTACTTAACAGGGAGGTTGCATTTA
This sequence comes from Myotis lucifugus, assembly GCF_000147115.1. Classification (NCBI taxonomy): domain Eukaryota; kingdom Metazoa; phylum Chordata; class Mammalia; order Chiroptera; family Vespertilionidae; genus Myotis; species Myotis lucifugus. Next base: position 5,168,871 of record NW_005871062.1, read on the forward strand.
GTGTTCAAGCATTAAAGCGATGTTGAAATAGATAACATGTAACATGTTTTCCAATTCAGGCTTAATAAGACTCCATGGTCTTATAAAATGAAAAATTGTCTTATGTCCACAGATGGTAGATCATTAAAGAATTTTTCATTGGAAAAAAAACATACAGTTCTCTCTCTGTCCTGCTTCTTAATTCTGGTTAGTGTAATCTTAGATCAGGGTTCCCAGCACACTCTCTGTAAGTAACTCACATAATGCAAAAAAGGAAAGAGGGAAAAAAAATACCAAGGCCTTAAAACACACATAGGATCACACAGGAACAGAATATTTAGCAGTAACAATATCCACATGTATGATCTGCATCAGTCTTCTGATTTCTGACTCAAGTGTCTCTGAGATAATATCTAAAAAGAATTTACTTGTGGTTACAGAGTACCAATGGGAGTTTTAAACTAAATGTAAAATAAGTTATCAGAACATCCATGCTTAAGAATTGAAAGTGAGTGTACTTCTTTGAGCAAGTACATCACAATATACTCAGAAAACCCAATTTCATTTACAGAGTGTTTGCAGGGCGATTCTAATTAGCTTCAATTAATTGTGTGCTATTCAGAGGCCAGTGTGAAAACCTGACTACCATATTCCACATGATAGTTCAGTTCTGAAACCTTTTGCCAGTGTTCCTTTGCACATTGGGTTGCTAGGGAGTCTTCCCAGGACTTCATGTTTAAGTCTATTTAACATTAAATATTGCTAAAGAATATTTAAGGGATCATTTTATTTGGCCCCTTCTCTCTGAAATCCCTCCTTTGCTCTCTATTTGGGAGAGGTAGGAGTGGCTGCTACTCCTGGGAAGGAGAGGAGTGGAAATCCGTACAGGCTGACCAAGGTTGGGGTGGAGGGAGCACATGTTTATTCCCTGGTGTTTGACTGGGGTAGGACACGTGTTATCACAACCATTTCTATCCTGTTATGCCCAAATTTCCTGGTCCTTTAACTAGAGAAGCATGCTTTTGTTGGCTCCCATTGGCATTTCCAGGTGGCAGGCTTCTCCAGCGTCCAAGCTGGTATATATACAAGAGACAAAAAGAAGGAAATTTACCACTATGTTCAAGTGCCGGGTCCCTGGCCAGGCTGTCTTCTTGCCACCTTTCAGTCTTCCTGTGCTTGCCTGTGATAGTTTGTCCAGTGTTTTTAGGTGTACCTAAGGGAAGGTAGGGGAGAAATGAGTTTATCATCTTGTTCACATCCAGAAGTCTTCATGCAGATTCTTCAAATCATAATGACGATGGTGCATACAAGTGGAGTGGACTTGATCTTAAGGCTCTGGATTAACTTTGATACCAATGCTTAATTGCCCAAAGCTACAGAAAAGCCTTTCTGACCTCTAATAAAAATCTCTAGTCAACTTTCACTACCGTTAATGCAAACCTAAGTAGATCACCTGGACTGTGCCATGGTGGATGTCAAGCTGTTAAGAGTATTCTTTCCTACTCCTGCTTCAGAGGTTCAAATGTCCCAGCACTTCCACTGAGCTGCCACCAGTTGCCCTTTCACTTGTTTATAGGTCCACAGAGGAGTTCCTTCTGGAACACAGTGATTTAATTCCACACATAAATGAGTAGTTGTTCATCCTGTTCCATTTTCCCAATAGGATACTTAATATAGTTTTACCTACTATGTTATAGATGGGAAACCAATTAAGGTAGGATTTAGAATAAGAAAAACAAATGCTCCTAATTAATGATTCCCTTCTCCTTTTCCCATTGTCCCAGAACAAATATGACATTCCCATAATCAATACCTCCTATGTCCCAGGTCATTATGTGTGAGTCTTTGACCTAAACTTCATTCTTGACTGACTTCACTGTTTGAGTCTACTCTTGGTACTAACTCAATAGGTTCATTGAATTTGAATTGTCATTGCTCCTAGAGCATAAGTTTGTACCTATGACACTCCTCATAATTAGGTATTTAAAAACACTGTTCTGTGTACTTGATCATACATTTTTTAGGAGGGCTGGAATGACAGCTTTGTTTATTTCTTCTTCATTGTCTACCCTACCCTGTCACTGACCATTCATAACACAAGGCCCTTTAAATTCTACAGACCCTTAGATGTTTGCTTTCCGAATCAGTAGCCTTATAAAACTCTACTCGTGGGTGATTCCAAAAACAGTTCTGGACCCTACAAGTCCAAGTAAATTGGCTTTGTTTTTTTCATTCTTTAAAAAAAATTGCTCTTTATTGTTGAAAGTATTGCAAATGCCCCCTCCCCTTCTCCCCCCATTGACCCCTCCACCCCCATTTTTTTAAGAGAGCTCTTTCATGGGGCTACCAGGTTTATAAGTCAACTAGTGGCCCGGTGCATGGATTCGTGCACATTGAAAGGAAATTAATTAGAAGAAATATTTTAATATCACTATTCGCCCTTTCTCTATAAAAGAAGTATCAGAGATGAAAGAAAATCAGTAAAATGTATATGAAAATAATATATAAATTGATTAATAAATAACATGATATAACAACAACAAAGACATGATATAAAAACAAAAACATGATATAAAAACAACATTGATAAAAACAATGACTGATAAATTGATTAAACTTACTCTAATATCTCCCTGTATATCACAGTAAGAGTAAAAACACTTTCAGAGTGCTTGACTAATTTTCCTTGTGATGAAGTATTTACAACTTTAACTTTAACGTCACACACTCTTCGAACTCCAGAGAAAGCAACATATAACTGACCATGTCTGAAAATGGGTTCAGGTAGGAATATTCCTACTCTGTCTAGAGTTTGTCCTTGTAATTTATTAGTAGTCATTGCAAATGCTGGCATCACAGGAAACGGTCTTCGAATTAATTTAAATGGGAGGCCAGTGTCAGATGGGGACAAATATCGCACATGTGCGAGTCAACATTTATTTTTAAATTGCCAGTGCATCAGTTGGACGGTTAGATGGACGTATAGTCTGTCACTTAGCCTTTTATATATAGAGATGTAAGAATACTAACATTAAGTTGTGTGGGATATATTGAAAACAGTATTTAGGTAAGAAATTAGGAAACTGTGGCCATAATTCTTTCTTATTTTTAATCCTTATCTGAGGACATGTTTTCTGTTGATTTCTAGAGAGAGGGAGGGATGGAGGGAGGGAGAGAGAGAGAAACATCAATTGACTGCCTCCCTTACACATCCTGACTGGGGATGAACCTGCACCCTGGGTATGTGTCCTGACTGGGAATCAAACCAACAGCTTCGGTGTATGGGCCAATGCTCCAACCAGCTGAGCCACACTGGCCAGGACAACTGTGGCTCAGATTCTAACTATGTCACTCACTCTGGCTTTACAATGATGGATGACCCTTTCTTGGTCTCAGTATCTTCATTTATAACATGAGGTAATTAGAATATATAACCTTGAAAGTCTCTACTGGCTTTCATATATTTTCATGTTTGACATAATATTTCTTTTGATAAACAAAGTTGTTAAATTTTACTATGAAACTCTCAGCAATTGAATTGTTTGCACCTCAATTTAGTCTTAATAAATCTTTACCTACAACATGTTTGATATAGAGATGCTAGAATGATAGACTTGGACAATATAAAATATTGAATATATTGGAGAAGAAAGCCAAATGGGTAAGCCCTTTGCAATCATAGAAATAGATTTTTGTAGCAGTGTCAGTGGCCTGAAGAAATATGTTGATCTCATCACTTCAAAAACTGTATCTCTCTTCTCTGACTTCAGTGTTAAAAAAAACAAAAAACAAAAAACAACAACTTACGACACAGTTCTGCAGACTCCCCTCCAAAATGATGTAAGCTAATGGCTTAGATTCAATTTTACTCAAAATCTTCATTATTTTCTGTGATGCTAAATCAAGGTCAAGATGTAACTTATTAACACTGGCTGTTCTCTATGAATAAAAAGCACTTCATGTATTGGCAAAGTTGTGACTTATTATTTGAAATGCACTTTTTTTTTCTGCTGCAAAACCAAAACCAAAACAAAAAACAGTGGTCTGTTACCAATTTTGATTTCAACACATCTTGTTCTGACACATCTATGTTCTGATTCACACAATATCGTGCATTAAGCCAGAACACCAAAGTCTGCATGGGCTTTTTGTGGGAAATAAACAAGAAGTGATTCTCTACTTCTCCCTTGCATATGCTCCAATTGTGCAGATATTGTTCTTTCATGGTGTATCCAGCTATAAATCAAAATATCATTATATCTAACTATGTGATAGTAATTGTTCTTTCCCGTTGTAATATATTATGTGATATCCTGCGGAGTCATTTGAAAATAGAATTTTGCCAAAAGTTCATTCTTTCTTTCTGATCATTATAGGTGATATTCGTTTTGAGACTACTTTTGTAAACTTCTAGCCAATAGTATTTAATGTGATTATTTTTTGCTATAAGGAGTGTAACTTTGAAAAATGCCCTTTTTTTTAAAACCAATTATTTTTAGTTGTAGTGTTTGTTACTATTTTTGTCTCTACTAATGGGCTTCAGTGAATCACTAAGGAACCATGCATTTTTTTTTTTTTTAGTAAATGGACTTGTAACAAAACATAGCAATGATAATAAAATCATAAGCTTAATAATAGCAAACAACATGGGAATGATATGAAGTAAGCAAGATTAAATGCACCTTGATAACTGAATGGTGGTGGACAGGAAACACCCAGTAAAGTTCAGCAAAGGGTTCTATGACCTTAAGAATGTCATGATTATTAAGAGCACAACTGGGATTTCTACGAAAATCATGATTAAATCTACATTTCAAATTAATATACCTGAATCAAGTCACTTTTAAGTCTGAAACTATTGTCATTCCATATAATGAGCCACAAATGATTGACATCTTTTCAGAAACACTGATCTGGAAAGTAAATGAGATGGGATTTTATTCCCCTCAGCAAATTAACATCTCTGTGAAGCAGGGTTAAGCCGTAGGGGTATTATGAGGAGTTCAATATGTCAGGGGCCTAGAAAAACACCTGGCTCATAGCATAAGCACTCAGTGAAGAGTAAATTGTTGCTTCTATTACATTATTGTCATTACTATTTTTCTAATGGACTATCTATTAATCCATCTCACATCTTGCTTATATGAGCTAAGAAGAATTGTGACAATTGTTCTTTTCAGGCCTCATCTCTTAATTTTAAATTTTGTAGTATAAGATTAACTCTATGCTAGCATTATATAAAACATAAATGAAACACAGTCTGATTACAAAACAATAGACTGATTCCAAAGATCTTTAAAAAAGTCTTTAACTTGTTTGAAATTTAGTTTTCCTTTCTGTAAAATGGGAATACTACTGATATTTATTCTATCTGTAGAACAAATTTACTATAAGATTGAAGAAAGCATTTTGAAAATGTTCAAATTCTATACAAAGGTAATGTAAAAGCAAAGTGATTTTTATTTATACAAGAATATGTATAGTTTATAAAGAATATGTATAGTTTGTACCTGATAAGATTATTTTTATTCTATATTAATAACACTTTTCTTCTTATACCACATTAAATTGCTCATTTTATCTGAACAATGACAATTGCATATTGTCATGAAGTTCATTAATATGACCTGAAATTATTTTCCAAATCTTTTCAAGCTTACAGAAATCAAATGTGGGTTATGCAGACACAAGAGAGCATATGTCGAGGTTTCTTTTTTTCCTTGACAATTTTAAGATCTCTGGCTTCCTTTAATAAGTTCCAGACCCATGCATACCTTTATCCCTGGGGGTAGGGAGTGGGGAGTGGAAGCTGTTGCTTAAAACAACACTTGGAACAGGAATTGTTTGATAAGGCCAATGGTTAGAATATTTGCAGCTTCTTGTTTTGAATTTCTATGATAACATCAGCTTCCAAAGATTATCTGGCAATTTGTGGAAAATCTAGCAGCAATAAAAATTGGACAATCAAGAGAGATTTTCTTGAGATGGCACATGAGGTAGTAAGAAATGAAAGAATGTGAATGTGGAAGGTCTGAGTTGGCCCCATAGTATAGTAAGTGTTTTTTGTTTTTTTAAAATATATTTTTGTTGATTTCAGAGAAGAAGGGAGAGGAAAAGAGAGATATAAGTATCACTGTTGAGAGAGAATCATTGATTGGCTGCCTCCTGCACACCTCCTACTGGGGATTGAGCCTGAAACCCAGGCATGTGCCTTGAACAGGAATCAACTGTGACCTCCTGGTTCATAGATCGATGCTCAGCCACTAAGCCATATCAGCAGGGTGGTCTTGTTACTTGTTAAGTCATAACAGGTATGATCATGGGGCTGAAGTTATGTCAGTGCTATTCCTTCTTAGCGGTGCTTTTTTCTTTCTTTTTTTAAATCAATAGCTATTTGTTTTATGAGTCAGACTCTATTGACTTCTTTATTGAACTGTACATGAGAAGCCAGCACCATTACTTCTGATATTTAAATGTATGGAAATAATTGTGTTATTAAAATCAGATCAATATCTTCCTTAAGTCATGCAGCACATCAAGGACTTACATAATATGTCTCAGCACTCTGCTTCCTGAACTGGTTCTCTTTGCATTTGAGTGGTGAGAATTACAATGGGCATGCAGATAATCACCTCTCATGTTTGTGTCATGCTTGGAAATGTATGAAGTACGTTCACACACACATCCTCACTTCCTTGTGAGAGCCCTATGGGAAGCTGAGGTTTCATGGTTTGTCCACTCAGACACTGAGAGAATGGCAGAGCAGTAGAGTTTTCTGGCTCTAAGGCCAATGTTCTTGCCTACATGTCACAGCTGCTGTCTGTTTAGATTTGAAGAGTTCTTTGTATCCACAAAGCTATAAATTCTAAGTTTCCATTTTAAGGCCCTCATCATGCCACTGTTCATGTCTTTTTTTTTAAAGATATTTTTATTGCTTTCAGAGAAGAAGGGAGTGGGAGAGGGAGATAGAAACATCAATGATGATAGTCATTGATCAGCTGCCTCCTGCACGCCCCCCAGCAGGGACCCAGCCTGCAACCCAAGCATGTGCCCTTGACCGGAATTGAACCCGGGACCCTTCAGTCCACAGGCCGACGCTCTATCCACTAAGCCAAACCAGCTAGGGCCTGTTTTATGTCTTTATCTTTTCTGACATGTGGTATTTTCAAGCTACAGATTATAATTCAGTCATTTTTCCCTTTCTTTAAGAGATGGGAGCTTTTGGCCCCGCTGTGTGTCTGTTCTCATTGGACTCTGATAGCATGGGAAAGGCTGAGTGGGAGGATAACATTTTCAGTAAGCAGTAGCACAGTGGCACAGGTCAATGTGGGGTCACCCAAAAGCTTGTCCCATCTGAAGTGGACTGCACACCCCCTCTTTCTTTCTTGAGCCCTCTGGGTAACATAATACTCCTGATTGTCCCTGTCACATAAAGGAAATGAGAGTTGTATAGACCTAGATTATTTGTCCAGTTCTCAATGTATGTTAGTGTTCCGTTTCTAAACATTCTATTTGTGCTTGGTGTAAACATTGAAGGACATTGCTGGATTTCATTCTCTGATCCAATAAAGGACTACGTGATTTTCAGAATCTAAGATAGCACATTGAAAGAAATGGTTCACAATTACCCATGTTTTTTGTTGGCATTGTTTTGTTTTTGTTTTGGCCTTCTATGCACTATTTACATGTCTTTCCCTTGAGTTGTCATAAATCAGAATTGTTTTTTAATTTTCTCCTAAGTTGACATATTTTCATGGACTTGGTGCTCTCTCTTATTGTGGTTCATTATGTGGCCCAAGGGAGATTTCAACCAAATCTGTGCTCTTAAACTTTTGGATGGGACATGTTGTTCTTTCACACTGGAAAATTGTAAGCGAAATGTTAAACACTGTATCATTTTGAGGGGGAAATCTTTATGTTTTATGGACTTTGAGAGAGTTTGGTTTTGATACACAGTTCAATATCAAGTCCTTATGTATAGCTTTGTAACTTTGGGCAAGTTATTTCATGTCTTTAAGAATCAGTTTTGTCATCTGGAAAATGAGTATAATAAGTCTCAGTTTTCCTGTTTGATAAATGAGCAACTTCTAGAAGTATGATGAGAATTAAATGAGCTAATTCATATAAAGTGCTTAGGTATGTCTGGCAAGTCATAAGCACAAAGCACTCATTAACTTTCCTATTAAAGCTAATGGATCACACTTTGGGAAATCCTGGTTCTATTTTTTTAGTAAGTTTTCAAAATTGTGATAGTTGTTAGGGTTGGCTTGGCTGTGGTAGCATTGTCTTCATATAAGCAAATGATTGTGGATGATCAGTCAGGAAATCCAGATAATTGTCCTGCTCATTCCCTTTTTGGGGGAATGACTTTGGACAAATCATTTTACATCTTTAAATCTGATGTTCTTATGGTGAAGAAAAGTGGCAAAAGTATACGTGGGCTCCTTACTTTACAGCATTACCTGAAGGATATTTCTTTATATTGGTTGTGTAAGTACTTTGCAAATTGCAAAGGACTGCATACATGTGGCTTCTAGCTTTAAAAAATTACTATTTGGGGTTGGACAGAATATCAGAGGAACTCAGCACCGTACTATTGTTGGTATATTGTACTGAGGCCCAACTAAACTGTTATATCAGGGCTATTGACCTTGAGTCAGCCTTTCCAAGGCCACCATTGTCCCAGTGCTTACGGAACTGTGCCTGGATACTGTGGAAATTATAGGGAAAATGTGAATCAGTGTGCTGGTTTACTTGGCTGCTAAATTTGGTTCACTGTTTGATAAATTAGGATCTGTCTAGAATGTTCTTGTTGCCACCAGCAACCAGGGTCACAGAACTGAAGGGCATCAGATAGGCAAGATAAATGGAAAATAACTTCCCAAAGTAATTCCTTTTGCAAGAATCCCAAGGTTAGTTTCAGGGCTGAAGATAACTAAATGGGAAGCTCTAGGCTTGAGATTTCCTGCTTGCAACTGATAACAGATTTGGATATTGATGTGGACACACAACCATGCCTTTGAGGTCTTCTACTTATTTTCACTGTGTGCTCATAGTATCTTAGTGTGTAATGTTAGTATTCTTTAGCAGTTTTCTGCTGTTGTGGCTCAATATTTTTTTTCCTCAAAGTTGATGTTGAGAATCATGGACCATACATGAGGCTATGGTCCATGATTTTGCTTTCCGGGGTAGAAGGAATAGCATCAGTATTAGCTTGCTCATTAGCATTTTCTGCAATGAAATGTATGTAGCTCCACAGTTATAGACAGTAGGATAGAGATTAACTTTCCAGATTAGTATATATATATCAGGTTGTTGCCATTGTTCTGTACCAATGCTTCTGAAATTCAAAAAATTAATCTAAATTACTTGTTTTTTGCTACACCATTTTTCTTCTTGGTGTAATTTTTTTTTTCTTAATCATATAAAAGGAAACCTAAATAACTTCACTGGAATTTTTCAGTGAACAATGTTACCTTATAGCTTTTAATCTTCCATTTTAATTGAAAATTCATGTGATGAATTTTGCAAAACTTTACAAAAAAGTCCACCAGCTTTTCATGTATTGCCAAGGTATCTACTGTTAATCCTAATGATAATGACATTAAACCAAAACAAAACAAAGCAGACAAATGTTCCTTGTTCTTCAGTCACTTATTTTAATTCCCAAGCCCTATTACCTTCTCACCAGAGCCATTTACTGATTTTCTTGCTCTTCTGTACACCTTTCTGGATGACTTCAGCTTCTGGTTTGTGGTTTTATCACAGTCCTTGATTTTATCCAGCTACCAACCTCAGTGAATTTTATAAGCATGGCATTGAGAGTATGGAAAAACACTGCTTTGATAGTTTTTCTCTAATCTTCTCAAATTTCTTGATCTGATTTTGCCCTTACTAGCTTCTTTGTGGTTCTGAACTTCCCATGATGTCCTTCCCACCCATCTTTATTTACCTTTCTATCCAAACCAACCCCATGGCCTGTCTCTAGCCATCTACTTATATAGAGGCATATGGGCATTTGCATTGCACCAAAGGTTGCAATCACTCTATTCTGTAACTTTCCATCTTGTCAAGCTTTGCAGTGCTCAAGCCTTGTTCTATGAACACTGCAAACAAAGGCCATACAACCATGCCTTTGAGGTCTTCAACTTATTTTCACTGTGTGTTCATAGTATCTTAGTGTGTAATAATGTTAGTATTCTTTAGCAGTTTTCTGCTGTTGTGGCTCAATATTTTTTTCTCAAAGTTGATGTTGAGAATCATTTATAGTCCTCAAATCTGTAATCCTTCATTCTCTGCATGACTTACTCCCCTATACTCGTAAGGCAAGTTTTAATAAGGAAAAATATTTAGAGGGGCATGCTGGGAAAAAAGAAGACAAGTGCATGTATGAGACACTAAGATGGTGAAATTAGCAGGCATTTGTATCTTTTTATGGAGGGGAAAGTAAAGGTAAAAGAGGGGGATCAGAACTGACCCACAGACTTAGAGCCTGGGGAACCGATGGATTGTGATTCTACTAGTATGAATAAAAACAAGAAATATGAGAAAGGAAGTAGAGATGAAAGATGTGATTTTCCTTGGCTACTTCTGGTCCTCTTTGCCCTTTGTAAAAGTCTAATTATTTGTACTTAATTACCTTAAATAAAAGAGAAAATGTTATTGCTTGAAATGAATGAGCACATACCAGAAAAACTAAAAATATAATAAAATTAATAATAACAATAATAATAAAAGGGCACATACCAGAGAGATTAAAGAGTTTAGGTCCTGGCTTCCAGAAAGAATAATCCTCTTAATAAGTTAGGTTGAAGGGCTCTAGTGTTAGATAACTAGAACAGCATTCTGCCTTTGGAAAAGTGCCATCAATCCTTTGCCCTTCCTCTTATTTTTAAAAATAGCCATGGAAGTGAGATGCATCAGGGCGTAATGGGAAAATTTTCTAGATTTTATGTCTTGCCTTAAGCACCAGCTATTTTGCTAAGCCCACTGTCTCCTCCAAGAGTTTTGCTAGTCAAAGACTGACAGAGATGGTTAGGAAGTGACATAAAACATGGGTGTTAATTTAGTAGCAACTTGCCCCGAATATCCCTAGTATACAATCTCAGCTGAAACATATCCTCTTTGATAGAAATACAGCATGGCTAAGACCTACTGGAAAAATATTTTTAGTTCAACACCTGGCTGCACATCCTAAATGACACGTTAGTATAAACTGGATTCCAGGAGGTTCCAAAGCAAAGCTCAGGTTCCATGCTCTCTTCCCTTTTCCATGGTGTTTTCTTTAGTATCTCAGCTTCTTTGTATCTCACCTTCCCCACGTCACAGAAATGCCAGAACCTAAGAAACAGATGATTTTCCAGCATGCTTTTGCTCTCATTCTGTCAGAATCTCTGCCCGACTGTGCACTCTTTGCAAACATCCTGCAGCGTCATTCTTTCCACAGTGATCCAAGTAGCCTATTTGTCAAAGGTCCGGCTCCTGTCACATTTCCTTTTGAACTTTTGTAGGTTAGTATTTAAAAAAAAACCACACCATTCTGGGATAGGTTTATAGGATAGTGCTAAACACCCTTTATAAGCACTGAGATGCATCTTTCCCTAAGCTAAATGGTCATTTGCTCCGCACCTGTTGTAACAGTGCTTTCTTCATTTTCTTCATCAGGCTGGGAATTAGCCTGGGGTGGACTGTTATATTATTTCATTAACTATGAATTTGGGGGAAGCATGACATTACGAGTATGGGTTCCTTGAGTAGTTCCTGTTAAGTAACAAATGTGCTCACTTTGTGTTTCCACCTGGCAAGTGTGACTCTGAGAACCACCTCCGTCAATCTGAATGCTTTACGCCAGACAAGAGGGCAGTCAGCATATGTGAGCTTCATGCTGTCTCTTGGCAAACATTTTCTAGAAGGCAGATTTGTTTTCTCAAATCAGAATTAATAATACTAAAGCCAATACACCTAATTTTGAAATTACCTACTGCCTTTTAATTTATTTGTGGCTGATATTTATCTTCATTTGCTCAATTAAAAAAGAAAACTAGCTTTAATATGTAATTCATTTATAGAACTAGCATCATACTAGTATAGTAAACATAACAGAATCCATATCTTGAAGGTTCATAGCTTTGAGAGGTGACAGGCAGACACGTATTTCAGTATTAAAAATAGTATGTGAGAAAGACTATGAGAGTGCTGACCAGTAGCAGATTACTGTGGGTGAGCCAAGGAAGACCTCTCTGGGAAGCTGACATTGAAGTTATGCTTTCAAATGAGAGAGGTCCCCAGACAGAAGACACAGGTTCGGGCCCTCCACAGAAGAGGAGTAACCTGTGTAAAGACTCGGAGGTGTTTAAGAGCTTGATGAGGAATTCTTCTGAGTGTATAGTCCATTTTCTAAGGTAATAGGTAGTACAGTGTTTTTGAATCTATAATATGCTCAGTGAGAACTGCAAAAATTATATCCATAAAATGTTAGTCTATTTACCTGATTAATATTTTGTTTTTAATAAGTACTTTTTTGTTGTTGTTAATCTTCACCTGAGGATATCTTTTCCATTGATTTTTAGAGAGAGTGCAAGGGAGGGAGGGAGGGGGAGAGAAGAAAAAAATCAATATGAGAGAGAAACATCAATTGGCTGCCTCCTGCATGCTTCCTGACTTGGGGCAGGCGTGAACCTGCAACCCAGGTACTTGCCCTTGATCAGGAATCGGACCCGAGACCATTCAGTGACTGGGCCAGGGCTCAGTAAGTATTTTACTTAACATGTTCTTTCAGTGCCTATTATCTGATAAACCCCCACAGGAAAAATGAATGGAAAGGAAACAAATAGCATCTTCTAAAGAAATTTCCAACTATTTGAGGTCATAGTGATATTTATTAAGGTAAGACACACGTTTGGCCTGATGCAAACAGAAATAAAAAGATGCTGTTGGGGCACAAAAGAGGGAGCCGTTCTGAAGACTTACCCACAAGTCTTAGATACACCTACCTACAGAGAGGACTCATTGACTTCATATTCTTTCCACTTCATGGCACAGACACCAGACCACAAGCCTTTTCCTTCACCCACCACTGAGACTTTGCCAGGCCCAGAAAGCTTCCCCACACAGGCCCCCATTCATCATTTCTTCACTCTGTGACCGAAATGTGATGAGGTAGCGGGCAACACTAGAGCTAAATATGGGATTGAAAACCCCAATTGCACTAGGGTGGTAGCTTTGTGGTAGCTGAGTCTTTTTTAACAGACCTCACAAATTGGACACCCATCTCGTCCTGCCCAGATTCTTACAACTCCATGGGGTTGGGAAACCCCAGCCTGACAGCCAGCACTTGTCTCCCAGCTTCTGACGTGCTTCCCCTCACATGTCTCAAAGGTCTCCATGGCTTATTCCTATAAATTCTCTAGCCCTGCACTGACCAGAGACAGGAAGAGGGGAGGGAGGGCATGGGGCATAATGTAGCACAGCGGTTCTCAACCCGTGGGTCGCGACCCCTTTGGGGGTCGAACGACCCTTTCACAGGGGTCGCCTAAGACCATCGGAAAACACATATATAATTACATATTGTTTTTGTGATTAATCACTATGCTTTATTTATGTTCAATTTGTAACAATGAAAATACATCCTGCATATCAGATATTTACATTACGATTCATAACAGTAGCAAAATTACAGTTATGAAGTAGCAACAAAAATAATTTTATGGTTGGGCGTCACCACAACATGAGGAACTGTATTAAAGGGTTGCGGCATTAGGAAGGTTGAGAACCACTGATGTAGCATAATGTAAGCACCTTTTAGAGTCAGGACAGAGCATCCACTGGTCCTGTCTCTGATTTGGAAAGCAGAAGCACAAGATCCCATGGAAAAAGATTGGCCTGGGAGCTTGGGGTTCATCCTGTGTTGCTCTTGTTTCAAAAGACTACTTTGGTAATTTTCATTAGCTTCAACATCTGATTCACTCGGTTGGAACCTTCTTTGGTAATTTTGTCTGAATGATGGTGGCAGAAATCCTAGGAGACAAAGAGTTAGATTAGAGCACATGGTTTGTGGAGCCCCGGGGACCTTGGGGAAGACTTTGAACAAATCCAGGTCTCGTTCTTGTACCTCCCACCCCACCACTCATACCCTCTGAGTATTTAGGATGGTGTAACTGTAGCAAATTGAAGGATTATACAGGTGAGGATCAAGCCCTGCATCTTCCAGGTTCATTCCTGAATGAACCTACTCCAGAGGCTGTTTTTCTGGCAGTGTATATGCAAAAATGCTACCTATAATTTTTCATATTAATAAAAATGAATTTCATTAATAAAGTTTCTTTTTTCCCCTCAGTTTCTTATTTTTTAAAAAGTAAGAAAATCTCCAAGCACAGGGATCTTTCTTTTCAGTCTTCTGATTGGCTTCATATGTTGTGTTAATTTTCACCCCAATACTTCAGTTCTCAAGTAGACACAGTTCTTATCTTTCCATCTCCAACTCTGACTCATTTTGTTTATAATCAGTCCAGTCACAAGGGAGACCCACATGTTTTTCTTACACATCAGTCGTGTAGAAAGAAGCACACACTTAGTTCGCACGTATCACTTTTCAGGTCAGCAAAGAAATATGGAAATTTTGAGAACTTAATGAATAATTGGCTTTCTCTCCCTTTTTCCCAAGACATCTCAGAAGTTTCTCATGTGGTCCTGTACAGATATTTCACTCAGTGTTGCCAAGAGATTTTACCCAACAACAGGATTATCCAGATGTAATATTAGAGGTATTAATTTTCTGAGGAAATAACATTTTTTTTGTGATTCAAAAAAAGTGAAGGGCATATTCATTTTAAAGACCTCTTCTAAAATGGCTTTAACTTTTATGCTTATCATCAGGTGAGACTTTAGATCTATTGAAAAAAAGATTATTTCCATGTGTTGCATATGGAATTTTATATTTGATCGCTGTTACATTTACCTTGAACTAAGTCAAATTGAAAATCTAGTACATACGTTTTGGAAAAGAAAAATTTTCACAGTGCAATCCATGTGTTGAGGAGTCAAAAGGCAATTACTTTTACAAGCTTTTTAAAAACTTGGACAGGTGCTTTTATTTCTAATATTTGTTAATATGTGAAATATAATAAGGCATCTTACAGATTAGGTATCTGTGAAACTGTGGGGTGGTCACCTCTGCCTTTAATTTACAGTAACTAAGATAATTTTTGTCTTTGTCTTCTTTCTTTACTCCCTTGCACTATTTTCCCGAACTCATTTCCTACCCAAGGATCATCAACATCAAAACTAACAAAAGCCAACAAAAACTGGCATCATTATGAAATTTTATAAAACTGAATTTGGAATTATAAATCGATTCCTCATCAAATGAAGAGTAATGTAGATTGGTGGCATTGACCTTTTCCTGAATAATTTTATATTAAAACCAATGATGCAAATGTGTAAAAAGCAGGGATAGAATTTTAAAAAGTATTTTTATAGAGGTAAATTAGAGGGCTGAAAAATATGTGTAGGGAGGAATTTACTCTACCTGCTGGCATTTGTAAGGATGTGACTTGATAAGAGAAGGTGAACCTAACTGGGTCTGGATAGATGAGTGAGAATTTGCAGGATGGAGTAAGTGCACAGACTATCATTTAGGATGGCAGTTTACTTACTACTACTGATTTCTAACTGCTACTCAAGTTAAAACGTATGCTCCTTAACATATCCAACCTTTCCCACAAGCTGCCATGCTACTGGATAGTGGGGTCAGAGGTTGGGTATGGAGAGATAATAAGGTGCTAAAATAGGACATTGGGTTTGAGGAGTAATAGGAGGCAGTTGGGTCCAAGACACATTAGAAGAGTTAAGAGTCAAACAGATTTAGTTTGAAATTGGGGAATGACTAGTTGAAGATGACCTCAACATTTGTTACTTGGGTGATGCCATTGATAAAAATATACAGTTATAGAGTAACAGGTTTGGGGTTGAATTTAGTGAGGCCAGCTTTGGTAATTGTCTTTGTCTGTTCAGACTGCTATAACAGAATACCATAGACTGGCCTATAAACAAAAACAAATTGATTTCTCTAAGGTCAAGCAAGACACTGACAGAAGCTGAGCCTGGTGAGAACCCATGTCCTGGATCTTGGATGCCCGTCTTTTGCCGTGTCCTCCCGTAGTAGAAGGCGAAGAGAGCTCTCTGGGGTCTCTTTTATAAGAGGATTAATTCCATTCTGGGAGGGTCCACCCACATGACCTAATCACCTTCTAAAGGTCACCCCTCCAAATACTGCCACATTGGAGATTAGGTTTCAACATAGAAATTTTGAGGGGACACAAACATTCAGTCTTCAGCAATAATGAAGAATGAATTGTATCTAAATTTTTCTAGTATACTTTACTCAATAGAACATTCCCATCTCCCTTTGCTTGTCCATTAAAAAGTATTACCCTGAAAATTTACAAACCAGACTACACATAGTATTAATCTTGTAAAATTACTGGTAATATATAAAACTGTGGATTTTTAGATTTGAGACCTAAATTAAGGAGGAACTTATTAACAAAATAAAGGTACATCAGATTTTTATGATCTATGTTAATGAATGGAAGGGGGCATTTGCAAACATTAAATATAACAATAATTCAAAAGTCAATTTTGGTCATAAACATTAGTATTTTCTCCCTTTAGGTTTTCTAATCTGTTTCAAACAAAGGGTTAAAAGTAATTGTTATTGAACAGTGAAAAATGTGCTACCACCGGGGGAAATGTAGCCAGTTCCCCTAAGAGTAATAATTCTAAAGAGCCATTTGTTTACAAGGAGTGTGCTTAATCTATTAGACTGCGTGGAGCTGCAAATGGTTAGATAACTTGTGCCTGAACAAGTCAAGCAATTGGAAAATCAGTAATTTTTCTGCTGACAACACCGTTCCTCATTTAAAAGCTTGCATGTTTAACCATAATATAGCCAGAGATTTATAGCATCTCAGGGGTTAGCTATCCTTAAGTATGCCTTTATCAACAAACATTGGTATGTCATCATTTTGGCCTTCGTGGTTAACATCATGCTTACACTAAAAACTCTCAATGAAAAGAGCAGACATCACAAATGATTGCATCATTAGATAACACAGCTGTGATTCCTGAGTAATTCCTGTGCAGCAGAAAGAGCTCTGGGTTCTAGCTTCCTCTCCTCCCCGGGACATTCTGTGACCCCAGAAAAGTCACGGTTCTTCCTGGGGCCTCGGTTGTTATAGCTGTGAAAAGAGAGTTTCACCATAAGCATTTAAAATAAAGGGGAGGAGGGCATATGTAATCCTTTGAACAATAAAGATTTTTTCAAAAAAGAGAATAATCTAAAGTCTATCTTCCAAAGGTCCTTAAACAAAGCCTGCATATGCTCTCTAACATTTGGGATTAACATAATCCTATTTTTTTCTTCAAAAACTGCATAGTGCTTTTTTTTTTTTTTAATCTCAATAAAAGTCATGAGAGAGATTAAATCCATTCAAGACTGAGGAGACTGCAGCTCAAAAGATTAGTACTGAGGCGTGTCCCCACAGCTTGTATATTTTGCATTATTTTATATTATACTAGAGTCCTGACGCACAAAATTTGTGCACAGTATGGTCCCTAGGCCTGGCCTGTGATCAGGGTCATCTTCCCCAGCTGCTGGCAGCCACCCCATCCCCCCTGCTGCCAGTTCCACATTCACTATCCAGCCATCAGGGTCTGCATGGGGGCAGCTCCTACATTGAGCATCTGCCCCTGGTAGTCAGTGTGTGTCATAGCAACCGGTTGTTCTGCCGTTCGGTCGATTTGCATATTACCCTTTTATTATATAGGATCATTAATGGAAAAAGAAATAGAGTAAAGACATTTGATAAATTTGGCATATTATTATATATTAATTTTAAAACATTTATTGAGGTTTTAAAACCTCAAGACCGTTGGTCAGAATAACAATTATTCATTTACTCAGTTGACATTTGACTTTTATAGAGTTTTTACCTTTGGGTTTCCCTCCCTTTCCGATATGTCTTTAGGACTAAGACTAAAAAAAGGTAAGTCTTCTGTCCAAGAGATGGAAAAAAATGAAGACAAGTTTTCTGAATAAATTAGACAAGGCTATTTATGTTTTAAATGATGTTAAATGCTCTTTAACTGCTGTTTTAAATGATGGCAAAAGTTGGTTTAAAAAATTATTAGGTTAATTGTCATTCATTTTCCTCGTAGCAGAGACCTCTTATTTTTGTCATCTTCCTATTCTGATGAAGTTAGTTTGAAGATAAAGTTTGTTAGTTATAAACACATTGAAGAGGTTTTGGTGCAAGATAAAGAAAGCAAGTTGTGAGGAATTATTCATGAACAGTAGCTATAGCCACAGTATCCACAATATATACAGTGTACCCAGTCCACTTGTTGGAGTCCTTACCTCATAGGTTGATTCAAACAAATCCTGACTCTGCCCTTTACTAGCTGTTTGACCTGGGTTAAATCACTGAGGGAAGTCACTGCTCTTCAAATTGCCCTCTCATGGACCACTCAAGTTGTTTAGACAAACACCTTTTGGATTTGTGACAATTTTCCCCCCCAAAAATAGTGAGCACAGAGCACATGGCATAGGCTCTTAACCTATTACTTGTTACTCTAATGAAAACATTCAAATTCTCATTTTAAAAATCTGGCCAAGTTTGTGGTTATTTGTTCACTTTTTAAACAAGCTAGTTAGTTACTTTGTCTGAACATATTACAGGCCCAGTGGGAGTCACAAAACAAGATTCTCTTATATGGAGCCCAACATTGCTCTTGGGTGCAATTGGCAAAGGGGTAAAAAGGTTTGATGTTAATCCGAAGTGTTTCTGGAAGGCGAAACAGTACATGATTTGAAAATGGAGTGGACTTCTATGGGTCCCTGGGGAATTTTTATACTCAGTTAATTTTAGAGAGGACTTTTATTTAGAGCTGTTTTTATGCCTGGATGGGGCAGGCCTGCTGCAATTACACATTTTTAGAAGGGAGGATTCTTTGATGACAGATGTAATTTCTACCCCCTCATTTTCTCTTTAAAAGATTACCATTTAAAAATCCTTTGAAAATGGTTTGATCCTTTTTGCACATGCAGATTTTTTTTCCAGTCTCCAGGGGATTTATGCAGACTGTAGTTTTTAGTGGAAAAGAACACCCCAGGGGGTCGAGTCCTTTCCTCACCCCAAATAGAAAGGGATGGGTTTTGCTCCTTTGATGTGGGTGAGGCACACCTCCTCCCCAACACTTCTCATGACTTTAGTGTTTCCTGCTGTTTGTTTGCCCTTCCCTGTGAGCATCCCTTTCCCTGTCTGTACTTTAAAATACGTAAGATGTTTTTCATTTCTCAGGCCAAATGTCATCTTGGATCAATTAGCTTGAAGAAGGAAGATTGTGAATTCTTTTTATAATTGGGTTTTCAAGATTTTAGGAAAATCAATTTTATAATAAGGGAAAGACCCGGACACCTTGGTTAGTTTCTTGGTTTTGATGACTTTAGGTGAATACATGTACATTCCATGATTCTCTGCATTATGGGATTCATGCATTATGAGATATAATGCATGAATCCCATACACACACAAACAATAAAATTTCAATTTTTGTTTAAAAAAATGTGTATGGATAATCTCTTCTTGAGAGGGATTCTCCCCTTCCACTTACTATTTATATTAGTAGTGGTAATTATTCCTTCTTGAGCATTTATTCTATGCAGAACACCCTGCTAAGGCCATATGCTTCATAAACTCATTTATTCCTCATAAGAATTCTAAGGATATTTTTCCATTGATTTTTAAAGAAAGTGGAAGGGAGGGGATAGACACACAGAAAGATTGATGTGAAAGACATATTGATTGGTTGCCTCCCACAAGAGGTTCTGGGTTGGGGATCAAGCCTGCAACCTAGGTAAGTGCCCTTTGACTGAAATCAAATCTGGGACCCTTCAGTCTGGGGCCAACGCTCTATTCACTGAGCAAACCAGCAAGGGCAGCAAACTGGCTAGGGCTATTCTCTTTTTATAGACGAGGAAACCAAGACTACCTTTTGCATATTCATATGATCAGGAGAAGGTAATTTCAGGACTTGCATCCAGGTTTGTCCCACAACACCGTCAATGTTTGAGACATGAGTTTGTATAGCCTCTTCAAGCTGAATGCTTTGTCTCATGTCTCAAACCCTTTAGCAATTCAGAACATATTGTACCCCATGAATTAACATTTTATTAGGATGAGTAGCCAGGTATTGTAATATTGTCTTTCCTATCATCCTGGTCCTATCATTGACTCTGAATCACTTTGATTTTTTTGCAGTTCATATTATAATTTGTTTAAATTCTAATGTAGAGTTGGTTTAGAGGAAACATAATGCAATGCAGTGTGGTAATACCCAGGGCAGGTATAGAAACAGTGCTAGTGGGTGTACCTGAGTGCCTCTCCTCTAGACTAGAATGATGGGATTCCAAAGTCCCTGGTTCTCTCAGGACTGAAGAGAAAAGTTAAACTGGATGGTAGTTCACTTTAGGAATCAAAGTCATTCCCCTGAAAAAATTTGAAAGCCCTTTTATTCTTTTTCAAGTCATTCTTTTTCTTTCCATTTATATTCAATGTCAGGTTTTTAAACATGTAACATACAACTAAATGTAGGAAGCCATTTATTGTAGGGTCAGTGGTAATATGAAGCCATGTTTTTACATATTGTTATAATCCAAAGTAAGAAAAATCAGATAATAATATGTTAGACTTTTATTTGAATGTACAATACTTACTATAATCTCTATTTCTAGTCTTTCATGTGTCAAAGTGATTTACATACATGAACTTAAAATAATAATAAGATGTCACACACAGATAAATGCTTTATAGTTTACAGTTTGATTTATATTTATTAGACTATTTGATAATTTCCATAGCTCTATGAAAAAGACAGGAACGTATATGCTTTTCCTGTTATGGAGGAAACTCAAGAAACTGAGGCACAGACATTCCCGTTTGCTTAGATTGACTTGTAAGCATTTGTGTAATTAGGTGTAAATGTCACTGTAATTTAAACCCTGAACTTCTTTTGAAGTAAATTATTATCTGTGTAGGAATGAAACATCATCATGTTGCTTTTTTTTAAATTAAGAGGTTCTAGAAGATGTATGTAAATCCAACAGAGGGGGAAGCCATTATTTTCATTTCATGCTCCCTTATTTCTCATCACAGACATGTTCTGGATAAGTGTTTTGTTTTGTTTTTAATGATTTTCCCTTCAAGTTTTGTAGAGACCATTTATAGTGGGGGTAGAAAAATTGATCAAATTTCACTTATTATTTTCCAGGTTTGTCAAAAACATCATCTGAGGACAATGAGGTAAAAATTAAAACTCTTAACCATGACACCCAGGTCCTTCACACAAATGTAGCCTTGTTTACATTGCAGCCTCATTGCTTGCTGCTTATGCCCAAGTCTTATTCTGTAGCTCTAATCAAAATAGGATTGGCCTCACTTGAATTTTCCATGCTCAATTATGGATCTGTGGTTTTATCCATACTCTTCTTTTTGTCCATCAGGCTTCAACACCACCCTCTTAACTGACAGATTGCACAGCCACTTTCCAAACTCATCATTGCCTGTGAATTCTCTTACTATTCGTTTTTCTGCCTTAACTATAAATGTAATGTATAATCTGCCTTTCTTGACTGTATTATAATAACAGTGAAGTTATTTATTTAATATTTTTATAGTTTAAGCAATATCCTAAGTACTTTTCATATATAATTTAAATGAATGGCCTGCCGTAAATCCCTGAAATTGCTATTACTATCCTCCTTCCCCACTGTAGATGAGAAAACTGGGCACTAGGCCATGTTGCTAGTAAATGATAGAAAGTATTTTCAATTCAGATTTATCTGCTTTAAAGCCAAGGCTTTTTAACATTAAAACATACTACCTGAAGTCAGTGAATTAAGAAAGAGGAGGTTCAGTGTCTTATTCATTTATGTAGACCAGTTCCTAGCCCCATGTATGGTGTTGGTGGAGGCTCAGTTAAGAAGGTAGAAAGCATGATGCAAACTGGGCAGTCTTTCTGTGTTTTGGGGACGTAGTGGGCTCTCAATCTCAAGAAGATCAGTTATTAAGGAAATAAGGTGTTATATGCTGTGGATATATATCCAAAGGGATGCTGCCAAATTGTATTATTTTAAAAATAAAAATTAAAGTTATTTGTTGTTCATTTGTGCTTATATGCATTAACTCAGTTCTCACAATACTTCTTTGTTGTAGACACTATTATGTCCTTACTTTACAAATGTGGATTATTGAGACACAGAGAGGTTAAGTTCATGTTCATGGTCACGTAGCTAGTGCGTGACTAAGGTACAACAGGATCATGGTGGGCATTTGGGCACCAAGGCCCACACCTCCAACCACTGTGCATGCAAATGCACATTGGGGATTGAGCCCTAAATCAAGGCATGTGACCTGACCAGGAATTGAACTGTGACCCCTTGGTTCATAGGTCGATGCTCAACCACTGAACCACGCCTGTCAGCCTATTTCTTTTGTGCCTTACAAGAACACTGTGAGCAGAATATTTATCATCCCCCTTTCACATGATGAGGTCATCAGAGGTGACCTGCAATGGGAGAGTGCCTACTTACTGATCCACACACTAGGTGAGTGACAGTCAATGTTTTCTGTGCTAGACAACATGGGTTTGTCTGGACAGAAGATAAGAGAAAGACAATCCTGAAAAAGAGCCAGTTGCTACAGATGAGTAGGCAGAGAAAATTCTCACTGTTGCTAGGAGACCAGTTCTGCTGTCAGGCTGAGGAATGAGAACATGCCCAATGGAGGGCACTGGGCTGGAATTCATGTCTGACAAAAATTGTTGAATCATGCATGCCAGTGGACTGAGTCAAAATCAACCAGAGCTAAAAACAGTCAAGAAAGTTTTCCTACCCCTTATTTGTTTCTCCTCTTTTTATTACTTATTTATTTCAGATATAAATTCTTAAGTAATGATCCAACATTAGACATGGGATGCATAGAAATTTTTAGTGCCACTCTGAGGTACATGGTGATGTATTTTAAGCCACTATCCAGAATGAGAAATTCTTTCTCCAAAAGTAAGTAAGTAAGCCCAAGGAGAGTTTAAATGCTTGTCTTCCAAGTTCCTTTGAGGTAGTCTAAATTGTTGATCAAATAAAGCATTACTGAGTTAATGTCAAAACTCTTTGCACTGTTAATAACAAAGGTGTATTCTTACCTCCACTCAACAGACCTCCTTACTGACTGATATCTGTGCTTGCACCCAATAGCCAGTGCAGCCTTGCACAGGTCATGCTTCCTCCATGAATTGCCTTTTTCTCATATAAATAAGGCCAGAAATGTGGATTATCAGGCCTTATAGAATATTTGGCTTTATATGATTCCAGGACCATACACAGGAGTCACCAACCTGGATCGACTTAGGAAAGGGAGAATGTGCGGATCAGTAAGAAGGTACTCTCCCTTTTGCTGGGGCTTTGTGTGATTAGGGTACCACTTGACTCTCTTTAAGAATTTCCCAGCATTCCATTTCCTAGAGCCAGAAAGCTACTTCAGGGAGTGTTTTGGCTTTTCAGAGCTTATGGTCGAACACTTTCTCTTTCTTGTCAAGATTCCAGGAAGCAGGGAGCACTTGGCTCTTGAGATCCAGTGTACTCCTGCCAAAGCACATAAATATCTCAAAATTAAGGACATTTGTTCTTAATTGCTTCAGTTTTAACATATATACCCCTTTTTATCATCTTAAAACTTAAAATGGCTGGAAGCCACTACTGTTGACAGGGAAAGTTGATTGAGCCAAGAGTAAACAAACCTGAAGTTGTCCAAGCTATATTAACTGAATAGATGAAATAAAATCTTCTCCATTCGTATCTAATGCCTTGTGGAGTAACAGTTTATGTTACCATGAGCAGTACAGGACAAAGCTATGTTTAATTTCCCTGGAGGATTTTCTCTGGAAGGTAGTTGATACATCTTCAGAAGAAATACTTAAGTTTTGGGAAATTTATGTCATTCTAAAGTACAGATCCAGTCATGCTGTTCCTCTACTATAAAATCTGTAATGATTTCTGGGTAGTATAAAGATTCTGACTGCCTTATCCTGGAATTCAAGGCTTTCAGGGTCCGACTCTGTGACCCATCCTATCTTTCAGCAAGGTCTTCCAATTATCCTTTTCAGATACCCTGCGTACCTTTCCCTTATCTCCTCATGTCCAATCCTACCCCCTTTTCAATGCCTTTTCCAGTGCTGTATCTTTCAGGAAGCTTTCCCTGAGCCCTGCAGCTTGGAAGAATCCCTTCAAATCTTTCCATTGTTAATTTTATTTTTATAATGCATGAGAGGGGTCTAAGCAGATGCATAAAGAAGTGAGATATGAAATCAATGGTTGAAAATCAAAAGAAGTATTTGGTTTAGGAAACAACAAGCTATGTTCATTGTGCGCATACCCTTTCTTTTTACCTTCCTCTTGTGGCTGTAATGAGGTAGGATTGGTTCTATAATTTTCATGCAAATACAGCTTTTGTAAATATGGGAATTACACGCTGTTTTAAAAAGTTAGGAGACATATTTTTCATTATAAAGTAGTTTTTCAAGTGAGACTATAAATTTAGAATCACAATGTTTTGGAGTTAGATTCAGACTCATTGGAATTAATGTGAGTTTAAGATTAAGTGGTCCAGCCATGGCTGGGTGGCTCAATTGCTTGGAGCACCATCCGGTACACAAAAAAGTTGCAGGTTCGATCCCTGATCAGGGCACATACCTAGGTTGCGTGTTTAATCCCCAGTTGGGTTCATATGGGAGGCAACTGGTTAATGTTTCTCTTTTACATCTAGAGTTTTCTCTCTTTCTTTCTCTAAAAAATAAATAAATAAAAATAAAAACATATCCTTGGGTGAGGATTAAAAAAAAAAGATTAAGTGGTCCTATTGGGTATTAGAAATACCAGGGGGAATACTTTATAAAGTATATGATTGTCTAACCACTATGCTGTACACCTGAAACTAATGCAAAATAATATTCAATGTAAACTAGTTAAAAAAAACAAAAAAATATTATAATGTGAAAAAATAAGTGATCCAATTACACATTACTAATGAATAAATTGCAACAGTATAAGATTGAATGATTTAGTTATGAAGACTGAAGTTTAAATTCCAAGTGTCCTAACTTATAGGTTAAGTGTCTTGACTTTTGTTTGTGCAGTAATATTTCTTAATTTAATAATAAATCATTCACTGTATGAGCTGCTTCAATAGTTGACCTGCAAAAAGTGAACTGCCCTTAAAAGTATTGTTTGTAAGTCTTGTTTATAATTTTAAAAATTCAGGCAAAGTCATACAGCTGCAGACATGATTTCACCAGTCTTACTTGTAGTTCATTTGCGGTATGGCCTTAGGTCAAAAAGAGCCAAACTCTGGCTACCCTTGGACTGTCTGCTTCCATTATTGCCAGCATCTCTTCTTTCAGCCCACATGTATTGGACATCCATATACCACTTTACCACCAGCTCTGAAAAAGAAATTCAGTTTGCCATCATCTGAGCCTTAGAAATCCTGGCCCTCCTTTTTGCATTTGTCCTACTTTTGTAGACCGCACTGCAGTTTCTGGACACACTGCTGTCATCGTCCTTCAGTCATGCTCACCAGGGCTGTTGGGGCAACCACTGTTTCCAGGTCAAATGACAGAATGCATTCTAGGCCTTACTGATTGATGATCTTCTTACCATTGATGCTCATGTGTGCCTGTAGCTGATTAGCTCAGACTTGCCCAGAAGTTGAAAAGAGGCAGATTGTGGTTCATTGTGAGAAATAAGGTTTTATCAGGGCTGTCCAGCAGGAAGGACATTCCAGCCACTGTGGAATTTCTTATCGGTAGCACTGAAGGAGTGAGATGAGCCACTGGAGTTAATGGCCTCTTGGGTTTCCTTCTAGCTCTGCCTTCAGTCTGTAAAAAGCAAGTCAGGGGTCAATGGCCAGAGTTATTTTTAATCTCGATTGAAGTATAATATACACAAAAAATAGTGCAAGTTTATAAGTAACAGTTTTCACTCATTTGACAAAAACTGTTTACCATCAACTGCAATCTTTTCGCAGCTCCAAATTAGATCAGTCTGTTCATTAGTGCCAAATCCTGATAGTGTTTTCACAGTGTTACTATTAGCATTGTCTCTGTGTATGTCAAGTAATTTTGTTTTTGCTATTTTCACAATGACATAAATGAAGTTTGAAAATAATACAGAAAGATAGTAACTCTGATATGTGATGTTGCAATAATGATTTAAGGATAATATTTACTTTTTATGGACTAATATATGTTCAATGTAGATAATTTACAAAATACAGAGTACAAAGGAGACAAATAAGTAATTAATACTCAACATCATCACCCAGACCTAACCATTCAAAACACTTTAATATAAACCATTTCAAATACATATATGTGTGTATATATATATATATATATATATGCAATATTTGAATCATATTATACACATTTTCTTATGGCTTTTATTAAGAAATATAAAATGACACCTTTATTTTTAAATGGCTATAGTGTAACTATTAAAGGCATCCCTTTTGCTTCACAGATATTACATTTCTTACAAATTAAAGGTAAGGCCCTAGCTGGTTTGGTTCAATGTTTGGAGTGTCGGCCCACAGACTAAGGGTCACAGGTTCAATTCTTGATCAAGGGCACGTACCTCGGTTGCAGGCTCCATCCCCGGCCTAGGTCAGGGCACTTGTGGGAGGCAACCAATATGTGTCTCTTTCATATCAATGTTTCTTTCTCTCTGTCTGTGCCCCTCCCTTCCACTCTCTCTAAAAATCAATGGAAAAAATATCCTTGGGTGAGGATTAACAAAACAAAACAAAACAAAAAATTAAAGGTAAGACCGTCCACTAGCAAAAAGTTTACAAGTTGCTGAAGGCTCAGATGATGGTTAGTATTTTTAGCAATAAAGTATTTTTAAATTAAGGCATGTCCATTGTTTTTTTCAGACATAATACTATTACACACATAATAGACTGCATTATAGTGTAACATAACTTTAATAATCACTGGGAATCCAAAAAATTCCTGTGACTCACTTTAATGTGATCGATCATCACTTTTATTGTAGTGGTCTGGAATGAAACTTGCAGTATCTCTGAGATATGCCTGTATATGAATATATATAATCTATTTAACAAATAACTGCTCTAGTTATTTGACCTTTGTACAGTCTTGCAGTCTCATAAATATTGCTTGGGGCTCGTTATTATATTTAAATATTCATTGCTTATCATTTCTGTTAAGTACATTCCTAGCAGAGAATTGTTAGATCAAATTGTATGTGCACTTTTGGATATTTGGTATATATTGCCAAATTGTCCTTTAGAAAGTCAGTACCACTTACTCCACTAAATAGCAGTGGCTGAGAATCTGTTTCCTAGAAGCATGGCCAGATTCTAGATTTTACTTAAATCAAGGAAGCTATGACAGCCCGGTTGGCATGGCTCAGTAGTTGAGCATTGACCTATGAACTTGGAGGTCACAGTTCGATTCCTGGTCAGGGCACATGCCCCGGTTGTGGGGCTTGAAGAAGGCAGTCAGTCAATGATTCTCTCTCATCATTGATGTTTCTCTCTCTCTCTCTCTCTCTCTCTCTCTCTCTCTCTCTCTCTCTCCCTTTCTGTCTGAAATCAGTCCTATATAAAGAAGTCTAATATGCAAATTGACCAAACAGCTGAACGACCTGTCGGCGGGGGGCGGGGCTGGCAAGCGGGTGGCGCCAAGCCATCCAAGAGGAGTGACAGCGGGCAAAAGGGAGGGGGGTCGGTGATCTGGGGGTGAAGGATGGCAGCAACCAGTGGTGGTGGAGGGGCAATTGGGGGTTGGGACTGGCTGCTCACTGGCCAGCACCGTCCTCAGATTGGCCTGAAGATCATCTCCTGCAAAGGCCGTCTGTCAAACATCCCCTGAGGGCTCCTGGTCTGCGAGAGGGCACAGGCTGGGCTGACGGACCCGCCCACCCCAACCTGAGTGCATGAATTTTCGTGCACTGGGCCTCTAGTAAAAATATATTTTAAAAAAAGGGAAGCTATGACAATTTGATGGATAAAAAAACACGTCTTAATATGCATTTTTGGTTATCAATATGAAAATCTTTTAAAGTGTTATTAATTGTTCATGTATTTTGTCAATTTTAATGAGGTGTTATTTTTTATTGCTATATATGATTTCTTTTTATATATGCCTACAAAAACCCATGAATAATACAAGACAGTGACTATGATCTTTCCTGGAATGGAAAGTAGTGCATGAGCCCAATAGTGTTTTTAAAATTCTCACTAAAATATTTGGAATATAAAATTATTCTTTTTAAATTTTATATTAAAATTTATAGTAGGTATCAACCAATATTTGCTCATTGATTAATGTCATGAGGGGTTAGTTAGGAATTATAGAAGTAGACTGAATATCTGTGTTCCTAAAATGGCAAACAGACTTAACTGATTTTCCAGGAAAGGACATACTGAGTATTTTAAGTTTAATTTAATGTTTATTTTAGGTGATATATTCCTTTTAGGGACTGGCATGAAAAAAAGCTATTTATTGTGGTTTGCAATAGAAGATTACAAAGATGATGTAAGCCTTTTGAAGGAGCTTTATTTCAGCATTTACCTAGTAAACTTTTGGATACTATCTGAATGTCTAAAACAAACCATGATAGCTAAAGCCAATCTCGTAAGACTTTGCTTTAGTTCATCAATTTTAGTACAAACATCATCCTGGAATATGTTGGTATTTATTGGGGAAATTTGGTACTTCAGATGTGATGGACCTCTTGGAAGCTAGTGAAAATGTGCTAGAGTCCAGAATTAGAGCCAAGACTGTCTTACTTTCTGAAATTTCTCTAATAAATTATTTTCCTTGATTTAATTTATTGTGCCTTTAAATCATTTAAAAAGACCTCGAGCAGTCTATGTGTTATAGGATTATGTTGCTCTGCTCTGGTCAGCTTAGAGAAGGACATTTTGGACTCAATTAGCAGCAGTTAATGAAGTGAGGGCCTCACGTAAGCGTGAAACATGAGGCTGCAGCAGGAGGTGGGAATTTGAGGCAAGTTTGAGGTAATGGAAATTCCTGCTTCAGGCACACAATGTGTTTTTACTAAAGATAACTTTTTGAGAAGACTAGCTGTTAACATGGCTTGTGAGAAACAAGAGTGTTTCATGTTGGAAGTGGAACTAGTTATATAGACAGTCCGGATTTATTGTCCTATAAGCTTTCTTTGCTGTAACTGTGGGGCATTCCCTCCTTGGATGGGGTGCTCCTGATTACAGCTCTTGATTTTGCAGGAGAAGAAAAGGAGAGGCAGCCTGGATAAGAGAAGTCCCAGGATAGTCGTTCAGAGGACACATTGGATTTTTTTAACTGCAGAAACACATTCCTAGAACTGTCGCCCTGAATGCAAGACAAGAAAGTCAAACAAATACTTTCTAGAACCCCTTCTGTATCTTTTTTAAAAAAAATTCTTACCATTTGCAACAGCATGGATGGAACTGGAGAGCATTATGCTAAGTGAAATAAGCCAGTCAATGAAAGAAAAATACCACATGATCTCACTCATTTATGGATAATAAAGACCATTATAAACTGATGAACAAAAATAGATACAGAGGCAGAGCAGCATCAAACAGACTGTCAAACTACAGCGGGAAAGGTCGGGGAGGATTGGGGGTGGGGTAAGAGATCAACTGAAGGACTTATATGCATGCATATAAGCATAACCAATGGACATAAGACACTGGGGGTTAGGGGAGGCCGGGGAAAGGTCAAGGGGGGAAAAAAAGACATATGTAATACTCTCTGTAATACTTTTTAAGAAATAAAACAAAATTAAAAAATATATATATTTTATTGATTTCAGAGAGGAAGGGAGAGGGAGAGATAGAAACATCAATAATGAGAGAGAATCATTGGCTGGCTGCCTCCTGCACACCCCACACTGGGAATGGATCCCGCAACTCAGGCTTATGCCCTGGTCGGCAATTGAACCCCTACCTTCTGGTTCATAGGTCGACGCTCAACCACTGAGCCACACTGGCTGGACCCCTCCGGTATCTTTTAATGACCCATGCATGACTTTTAGGAAAATGAGATTGTCATCAAATGAGAAAAATCTCATCTGGTCATCAATTCCACCAACCCATTAGCTTCTGTAGGTAGATAGATACTGCTGCCTTTCCTCCTATCTCAATGATAATAATAATGATAATAATGATAATATGAAATTAAAAAATCTATGTGAAATCAATATGATGTCAAGATTTTTGACTCATACCCTGGATGTAGCCTATCTCTCCTAGTCTTCCAAAAGATTTCATGTTTGCAATTATCTTTTTTATTTCTCCTAAATCATCCATTTCTCTGTAGCTACTGGATGATTGCCAGTAGCTCACAAACCTACCTTAATGCATCCATTTTAAAACAAATAAACCACCTTTGACTTCACTTTCCTCCATTATCACAACTTTAAAAACTTATCTGTACTTGCTGTCTCTACCCATTTTCTCCCACATTTTCTCCACAACTCATGTTAATTGGATTTCCACCTATATCACTCACTGAACGGCTGCTCATAAATGTCCCCAGTGGTCTACTTTTTGCTAGGGCCAATGGTTAGTTATCTGCCTTCAGCTTTCTTGAGCTCCCAACAGTATTTCCTTCTCATGACATTATACCTTGGAGTCTTTCCTTCTCTAGTTTTCTTTTCCCTCACTCTTGCTAGATTTCCTTCTATTTAACTGGCTGTTTTTAACTACCTCCTTTATTGGCTGTACTTCTACTAGACCCTGGAATGTTGGAATACTTCAGTGGCTGAAGAGAGAGGGAGAGACTGTAAGGAGGACTGGAAAAGGAGGAAAGGTGAACACATAAATTTTACAGAAAAGTACTGTGTGGTTGGTGTTTAGTTGAAGAGGAAATTTACTTACAGAAGGAGCTTGAGATACCTCATAAAACATAATATCTACCTTGAAACTAGGAAAGGTTTTCCAGGGATTGTGATTTCACAATTTTTTCTAGCCCTGAAATGGGTGAAAAGTCAAAGGATGCCAACTCAGTGAGGTTGGTGAGCTAATTAGGCCCCATGTTGAAGGTAACAATGACCTTTTATTGGAAACCAAAGTCTTAGCAATGTCCCAGAAGTGTGTCATCATAGACTTTCTTGTTCTTCTTGGTATACTTTCTCCAAAAGGTACTCTAGGTTCTGGGGCCAAACCACATGGAAGCTGACATTCATTCCTTAATTCCCCAAATATTTGTTGAGCTGCTACTATGTGGAAGGCACTGATGGGTGAGGCTGTCTTGGATAAATATACGAGAGAATGGATTTTTTGTTGGAACTATTTAAAGTGCCACCTATGAAAATACTGACCTCATTAATATGAAACATTTTTTCCATGGTTTCTCAGGACACCACTGGGCATGGGATGGTCTACATAGCAATAGTTTATAGAGTCATAATAGAGGTTTAAATCTGGTCTTTAAAAAAAAAGTTTGCAACTTTTAAATAAAGTCTTAGAAATTATACTTTATTTTCAACTTTTTGGATACAAAAGCCTCAATATGTAGGAGAACTTAAAATTATTGCCAAAGAAGAAAATATGTATGATGTAGATCAACATATACCAATCTTTCCATTGAGAAAAATAGGTGACCTTTTAAATTGATAAGCCTTCTCACTCAAGAAATTGCAACTGATTTTTATAAAACTGCCTTGTCTGTCTGCGTCTTCATCCAGGAATACTGCATTGGTAAATTGAACAAGCAGAGATTTTACAAAGAAAACTAATTTCCTACATGGAATAACTCTATGTGTTTTGCCAGGACCTTAGAAATGTTAAAAAATAGGAAACTGTTCAGTTTTGACATCAGTTAGGACTTGGAGTGAGCCCAGTTTACCAAATCTGGCATTTTAAGACCTAGCAGCACTTTTTGAGAGAAAAAGAGAGGGGAATAACTTTTTACCATTATCTATGTGTGTCCTGTGATCTGAGCACACTCCTGCGTGGCCAGACCACCAGGAACCTACAGAGAGACCATTGAGGTGAAGCTATCTTGAGTCTTGTAATATTTCAGAGGATGGGGCAAGCTTAGCATGCCAACTTTCTTTCCAGTTCTTGTTATTTAGCCGTTGCTTTTAGTTTTGTTTGTTGAAATCCAGTCAGGTTAATATTCATCTTAAGGTCCTTTCAAAATATTTGGTGACAATGTATTCTCTTTAAAATACTAAGAAAATATTTTATAACTGATTCATAAAATTTATCTTAGACAGCTTTTGTAATTAATTAAAAAAAACCTTTTTACCATGTCCTTATGGGCGGGAAGAATCATAGGCAAGATGTTTAGAAAGTAAATGTGTCAGCATCCTATGTAAAATCATATTAAATATTAGAGAATAACACAAAATTATATCTTATCCAAAAGAAAGCCTCTAGAGAAATGAACAGTAAAAAGAACACTAAGGATTTGTCTCTTTGCTTCTATACAAGAAACATCGATCTCAAGGTCCTACAGTGTAGATCCTAGAAGAGGATTTCACAGTAATTTACATTCCTCCTCCTCCTCCCGCCACCACCTTCATTTCTTTTTATTCAATACGTAATTCTTAAATACCATATGTCAGGAATTGCTCTGGGTAAAAAGATAGATTCAATTCAAATCATGTCTACAAAAAGCTAAGAATCTGGTAGTGGAGACATCTACAAACATATACAAATGAGAGTTAAATGGAAAGGTAAACTACATGTGGAGAGAATTACTGTTTAGCCAGTGACCTTTGAACTGGATCTTGAATGGTAGGAGGGGAAGGCAGTCAGAAGACATTTAGATGGGAGGAACAGCGTAAGCAAAACAAACCACAGGGAAGGGTTCTGAATAGACAAGGCTAGAGATGTAGGTTGGAGTCTGACCCAGCATGAGCTTGAACGGAACAATAGAAATTTGTGCTGTAGATGATGTCTTGAATGATTTTGAGCAGAGGAATTTCACTACCAGATTTGTTTCATAAAGTTGTATAGATTATAGAGTGCAGAACATACTGATGGAATACCACATAGGAAGCTAGGCAGTAGCCCAGAAAGGCTTTCTCAGATCTTGGTGACAAAGGCAGATATGGTGACCAAATATTATTGGGGCATTTTATATAAAATTAGGGGTCCAGTGCAAGAATTTGTGCACCTTGAAAGGAACTGTGGGCCACGAGGCTGAGGTGGGCACAGGGGCGGGTCTCCACACCCCCACCTGGCCCCTCCCACCACTGCCTCCAGTCCCCTCTCTGGTGGAAACCCCACTTCCACCGCCGCCACTACTACGCGCTGACAGCACTGGCCCCGCTTGCACTCACTGATGGCACAGAGCAATTGGGGCTGGTGCCAGCAGTGGGTGCAAGTGGGGCTGGTGCCGTCAGCCGCTGTGAACCATGGCTTCTGCCCTGATTGCCCCTCAGGAGTAGGGGGAGGTAGAGAAGCCCTGAGGGGCTATCGGGGCCAGCGGGTGTGAGCAGGGCCAGCGTTGGCAACAGGTGCAAGTGCCAGACGGGACGTGGTGTGCAGGAGCAAAGAATTTTCAGTAACCACCAGAGGCTCGCCCCAATGACAGTGACTGGTGCCCAGCCTTGTTCTGGCACGCCCACTCACCTGCTCTGCCATCCCACCGCAATCCTGTGCCCACCATGTTCCACGCTCTACCACCTGCTGCTAATGCCCGCCATGTTCTGTGTGCACCCCCTGGTGGTCAGTGCACATCATAGTGACTGGTTGTTCAGTTGTTCAGTTGTTCCACCGTTTGGTCTATTTGCATATTAGGGAGGGATAGATAGATAGATAGATAGATAGATAGATAGATAGATAGTTAGTTTAAGGAAATGGCAAAATAAACAAAATGTAATGTTTCTTTTTGAATCCTATGTTGACCAAGGATTTGGCTGGTGAGAGCAAGCCTTCAGTTAGAATTCCATAGGAGCAGATAAAAATAAAATAAAATAAAACATATTTGTTCTTTATTAACTAATATAACTCTGGCTGTTATAAAAGAGAAATTCCTAAATCTCAGTGGCTTGAAACAAT
This sequence comes from Myotis lucifugus, assembly GCF_000147115.1. NCBI lineage: Eukaryota > Metazoa > Chordata > Mammalia > Chiroptera > Vespertilionidae > Myotis > Myotis lucifugus. The sequence continues at coordinate 5,203,007 of NW_005871062.1, forward strand.
AAAATTTTATTTTTTGTATAAAGTCTAAGTGGTGGTGGGGAGTATTGCTCCTCTGGCATCTTCAATAAATGGCTTCCAAAGTCATCCTTGGTATTGACAGTGTAATTGGTAGACAAGGGGAGAGAGAGAGAGAGAGAGAGAGAGAGAGAGAGAGAGAGAAATTGAAAGAGATTGAAAGAGAGAGAGAGCAGGATTACAGGAGAGGTTGTTATGGGCCAGGCCTGGAAATGGCATATCACCTGCACTCATATTGTATTATTTAACTCAGTCTTGCAGCCTAAGTTAATGCAAAGGGGCTGGAAAATATGCTCTAGCTTTGTTCCCAGGGTGAAAGCAGATTTAGTGGACAACCAGGCAGTCTCTGAAATACTGACATTGCCTGCACTGATTCTGGGAGATACTTGATTTCTTAGTGGGGTCCATGGGCATTCTGCATTCTGGCACAAGGGGTTTTCAGGCATGGAGTCCTCCAATCCCAGGGAGCCAGTCTACCAGAAACCAAGAGCACAGATGAAGACGGAATTTGCTAAACAGCTCGGTCTTCTGTTTGTGCCTAATGAGCCTTCATTACATTGGACTTTGCTCTGTATCTGAAGCCTGGCCAGCATAGATCAGGAAGGCTTATCTTAGGTCCTCTGACAGGTCATCCTGTTACTTTCCCCATCCAGGAACATGCTCAAGATACCATGTTAATTTTTTTTTGGCGGGGGGGATTCACAAAACTATACAGAATGAGTCAAATTTTATCTTTTTAAAACATGGGCACATGCCCTAGCTGGTGTGGCTCCATTGGTTGGTCATTGTCCCGTGCACCAAGAGGTTGCTGGTTTGATTCCAGGTCAGGGCACATGCCTGGTTGTGGGCTTGATCCCCACAGGAGGCAGTAAATTGACATTTCTGTCTCGTATGTATGTTTTGTTTTGTTTTCTCCCTTTCTCACTTTCTAAAAATCAATAAAAATATTTAAAAAATAATTTGTTTTTGTAAATACTATACACATTCAAATGGTCACCTCAATGAAGCTTGAGGCTGTGCCAGGTTTTGCTCTGCACCCTCTGCCTGTCAGAGTGCCTGGCACACCCTGAGTCTTAATAAAAATAGGTTAAATAAATAAATACATATGTGAATGCACAAAGGCTGGCATTAATTGCATTTATATCAAGTTACAAAGCATCTCCCTGCTTGAACCTGTCAGCTCCACCCTGTCTTTTTTCCTCCTTTTTTTAATTAAATGCATTGGGGTGATATTGGTGCACATTGAAGAGTAGAGGCATGCTGAGATTGGAAAGGTAAACTGGCATATCGTGGCAGACCTTAAGGAGGAAGAAAGCCCATCTGTCATTTATTTATTGAGTACCTCATATATGCCAGGTGTTTGACATGTTTTTTCTCATGTGATTCTCACAAATAGTTGTTGTTTTCTCTATTTCACTAAAGGAAAAACTGAAGCCTAGACACACTAAGGAACTTGCCTGAGGCCTATTGGCAATGTACTAGGATCCTAATCCAGGCTTGCATGGATCCTAACATGTGTTCTTTCCTTTCCATTATATTGTGTTTCTTCTGAAGTTAATGAAGAACCCTTAATTTTTTCTTTGGGGAAGAATACATGGTAACTGGCACCAGTTTGCTTAATGAGTAGAGAGAAAGCAAGACTAAGAGATACTGGTAGCCTTAAACATGGCATTGGCAGGGGAATGGAGAATAAGAAATGGTTGACAGGACATTACAGAATTAAACTCTGTAAGGCTTAGTATTGTTTAGATTGTGCAGCAGTATAGAAGGAGGAGTTACACAAACTAGATGACCTAGTTATGTTGTAACCAGGCAATCAAAGGGTCCAGGCTGCCTGGCACTACTTGAGCCAGTTCAGCAAAGACAAGGTTGAATCATATATGTATGTTTATTCCAATACTGCTAACAGTATGGGAGAGCAGTAGTCATCCACAAAAGTCTGCTCTGCCCCCACGATAAGCCAGCTGCTTACATTGGGTAGAAGGACAGAGATTACATGGGGAAGTAGGTAAAAGGGAATGCCAAATGGGCAGTTTACAGGTAATGGGCGCTGGAGATTTGCAAAGGCCTGTGAGTATGCAAAGAGCTGGGGAGGTCTTCAAAGGGCTGGCTTGGCTCTGGTTTCTGCAACAGGTTGTTAATCTTTCCTTGATAATAGGCAGCTCCCGGATGGGGAGGATGGGCCACATTTCCAGGTGAACGCCCAGGTCCGTGTGCAACTCCCAGCCAGGTTAGAATGTGCCTTCTTTAATCAGAACAAAACAATCATGGTTAACAGAACATGATTAGTATTCCTTACAATTATAGCTGGTCCCCACTATTTGATTTCTGTCCCTAACACTGTCTTTGAATTTTGTGGTTATACGTATATTCATTCCCATCATCCTGCTGCTGGTCTTTGTAATTCCTGATTTTTCCTGTGCTGTTGTCCTCACTTTCACCTTATCACCAGAATTTTATCAAAGTAAAAACATAGACCCTATTGCACTAAATAAAATCCAACCATAAGCTCCTGGCATCAACCTTGCAATGGAATGTATGTTCTTAAGGGACATCAGTTCTCCCTTAGTTGTGATGAGTACACAGTAAATTCCCAAACATCATACTGTGTGTCTGCTGTTCTGAGGCCAGGGGAAAGAAACTGGAGTAGGGATTCTCAAGCAATTGTGGGGGAAGTAAGGAGAAACGAGAACAGGAAAGATGTTTTCGTTTTGTTTTGGATTCCAGCTCAGTCTCACTTCATAAATGCCCATTGGTCAGAAACAGCGTCATTGGCGGTACTGAGAGCCCCGAGTTCAGGATGAAGCAGGCTCCTCGTGCTCCATTAGGGTGAGCATCCCTGCCATTACTGTACTCCTTGCCCCTACCTTTCTAGCATGTTAATTGATGAGTCATGGTGTACCATCCACTCTTATTTCTGTGACGTCTTCATAATTAGATTCACCCATTTATGAGACAGTGGAACAAAATAGCACCAAAGTATAGTTTGATGTGAATTCTCTGCTTTGTTCCTTGGGATACATTTCATCTCAAGAAGTAGAGATCATAGTTTAAATTAAGCCATTGTGACTAAGATACAGTATATCATTCACATTCAGTTACGAGAGAGAGAGAGAGAGAGAGAGAGAGAGAGAGAGAGAGAGAGAGAAGAGAGAGAGAGAGAGAGAGAGAGAGAGAGAGAGAGAGGGAAGGGATGACTAGACCAAATGCATGGACAACTATTAAAAAAAATGTCAGTAGGAATTAGAGCAAGTGAGAGGGAACTACTACCATGAGTCACTGACTGTTAAAAATATCCAGAAATTATTCTAAGTCTGATTTGGCATTCATAGTCTCTCTAATTCCCACAAAATTAATATGTGAACTTGAAAAGATTTTGTGGTCACTTGTAACTTTCAGAAACTTGGAAGCTTTGGCTGCTGACTGAGTTACAAGTTAGATAATGAACTTCCTTATAAATCATAAACCTGATTTAAAAATAGATGTCCTAGATTAGGATTTAGCCTTGTGCATCATTAACAGTAGTCCATACTGTATTTTTCTAATGGCTACTTCTTTCCATTAACTTTAGGACATTTTAGGGAATTTCAGTAAAGTTGTTTCTTCTAAAAGCTGCTTCAGGGCAAATAATCTCAGCTATTTGTTACAAAACCCAGGTATTTATCAGGCAGTAGATTAGCTTTTAAGCAAAATGCTCGAAATTCTTAAATTTACTAATAAGTGACATAGATAAAGCCAGATTTTACAAGAATATTGTTGATTTTGGCCAAAGCCTTATAATATCTCAGCAGTCCAAAAGTCCTTTGAATTTTTTCATTTACTGGTATTAGCCTGTCATACGTGATAAAAATTTCTTATCTTTTCTCTTAAAAATGAAACCATACCTGTTAGGATTTGCCAGTGCAATTTGGCAAATGATGGCACTCATGATGGCACTCCTTGACTTCACACAACCTCAGATTATCAGCAGAGATCCTCACTTCCACAGTATGTAAAAAGGAGTCAGTGAACAAGAGTCCGCTATGAAAAGAGCATGGTTAGGATTCTTGCAAGTTTCCTAAAGAAAGTTCGAGAACGTATTTGTCCTGGGTCCTTAATTGGCATTCAGGTTTTCTTTCCCACCTAGAAAGCTACTACCAGAATGAAGAGGCCAGTGTTATTGGAAATAAGTGGCAAGAGCTTCTGAAGGGTGTGGGTGGCAGATACAGTGGCGGTGAGTGACCCTGGAGGTGGAGTAGAGCAACAAAGTGAGGATGTAATGATGCACAGGAAAATGTCACTTTTTCCAATTCTGGCAGTTCATGCTTTCTCATTCCCTTGGTCTTTGCTTCTTTTAAGATGACACTATGGCTGGAGATGCAGGGGAGGGAAAGGGCCTTCATGACTGAAACCAGTGACCTTTCCAATTTTCCATTCTCCAGTGTGGGTTAACAAGGATGTGCTTTTGATGTTGCCTGATGCAACAGCACTGGGAGTACCCCTGCCCAGCACGGCAGTGCTGGGAGTCCCTTACTCACGGAGACTGTCTTTCCATGATACATTTTCCAATCATGCACTATGTACGCCAGCTTTATGAAAGTATGGAGTACACAGACCTGCTGCTCAAGGGACACACAGTCAGTGGGGGAAAACAGTCATGAGGCAGATAATGATGATTTGTGGCACAGGTGGGGGGATGGATAACAGAGGCATGCCCGCAGGGCTGCAGAAGCACAGGGCACTCACCAACTGCCAAGAAGCAGGCACTGCCTGTCTGGCCCGGCTTCCTCTCTGGCCCAGCCTTTGTTTGAGAGAAGGTTTGGGTACCAGGAGGCAATCCAGAAAGATGTGTCGATGAAAGAATGTCCAGCATAAGAGTTTATTTTAGCCAAACTGACGACAGTTGTCTGGAAGCAAAATCTTAACAGATTGAGAAAATTCCCCAAAAAATGGCAGTTTTGCAGCTTATTTTATACATGAGAATCAAAAGATGTAAGGAGGGTTACATGAAATCCATTTGTGGTTGATTAAGGGGGTGGGAGAAAGAAAAGTGGGGAAATCTCTGGTATTGGATAAAAAAAGTAAAAGAGTGAGACACATGCTTCTTTTACATTGGTGGGTAGAGGATAGTTAGTAATGAACATTTACAGCAATAGAGACGGTGTTTGGGGGAACAAGATAACAGTAAGGGGTTCTGGAGTTTCATGCTCTGATGGCAAGTTGTACCCTGAGGGGTCTGAAAAAGGAGGTTACTCTGACATTTTTTACTTCTCTGACATTTTAAAGGGATGTTATCTTAGATGCAAAATAATAATAATAAAAAAAATAGACAGGCTCAGTTAAGGTAAAGATTGACCTTTGTCAAAGAAGCGAAGGCCTAGGATGCGACTATTGGCCATGACGCCTGACTTGCTTTTTATGTGGTTACTTTTGGCCTCTGAGTTTATAAGGCTGGCCATGCAGGCCTCCCCTGAGCTTGTCAGGTTTAGTAAGTGGCCCCTTTTTGTGCACAGGTGGTTATGAAAGCAGAACTTCTGTAAGAATGGCCTCCTTCCCCAATCCACTAAGCTAATAGGACAGCAGGAGACGAAGGAAACCACACAGTACGCCACTGCAGAGACCCTCCCCCAAAGCCAGTTCGTTTCCCTGAAATGAAATCTGGCCTTTGGGGAAATCGGTTGTGTGGTACATTCTCTCTTTTCCCAACATCCTTTTGTTACCAGGGACAGAACACTGTGACCCTTTGCACAGGGTTAAAATAACAGCTGTTGCTCAAGAGAAGGTTGAATTTTGCTGACCTTTTTGCATTTCCTCTATAACTTGCTGTCTGCATCAGCACAGCGCGGGGCCCTTCTCCCCCCAGCTTCTCCCACATTGTTGAACAAGTCAAAGCAATTGAATCTCCCTGGCTCTTTTAAGTTGATATAAACATGTCATTGTTCCCATTCCAGGTCCACTCCCCTCTTCCTCTCACTCCCACTCTGTTACTAAGTTGTTTCTCACATTCCTGAGATCATTACTTCCCATTCAATGTCAGAACCCTTGACTCAGACTCCAAGAGTGTGTACACTCTTACAGTTCCTGTGGATCCCAGCAATCCTTGCCTCTGTTTAAGACAAGCTTTTACCTCCTGGGAAGTCACCAGTACCCCATTAACTTCACCACGAAGTTAAAAAAAATGAGCCCATAAGAATTTGATAAATGCTCCTTCCTCTACACAGGAGAGTATAACTTATCACCATCGTAATGGAAAAAGAGTAGACCTTCAACAAGGCGATTACCAGACCTGGATTGAAGTCTTCTACATACAAGGCACTGTGCTGACACCTTAAGGCTATGTGTAGAAGAATATGCACGCTACTCAAGTATATTAAATCTGGAACTGCTGAGGTGATCTTGGGAATTTCCATGTTCTCCCTTGTATTCTTTTTATTTTTTGCAGGTGGGGTGGGGAATTAATGAGAGCCATTCATCCTACTTTTGATCTGCCCCAGCTGCTTCTCCATCTCTGCTACCCCTCTTCCTTACCTTCAGAGCTGAAAGTAGGTTTCTAGCGCTGGATATTTTCCTATTCCTTCATCTTTCTGTTCACTCCCATGTTTCGATGGAAAGATGCTCTTCGTAGGCAAAGTTTGTCTTTTTACTGAAAGGGAGATGAATTTAAAATTATCCCTAAACAGAGACCTCACACCACACCATCCCTTTTTGCCCCACCCTTTAGCAACTTTTGAATTTTCTCTCCTACAGGAAGATCCTGTGAGGTCAAGTGTGGCAGCCTCTTTCTTCCTTCTCAGCATCCACATCATTAACCTCTAGAAACCCCCAGAGGACCAAATGCTTGCTTCAGGTAGAAGAGAGATGTGGATTCTGTTCCCAGGGGACAGGAGAAGGGAATAGTCCTGGAGGAAGAGGGGCCTCAGGAGAGAGCTGTGAGAGGGACACAAGAGTTCATCCAGGGCCTGATTAAGGATCAGAACAGGTGATTTCAGCTATATCCCCCAGGACTTAGGTTTCTCCAGATCTAACTCCTACCCTTTAAAAGCTGTGCTCCTCAAACTTTCTTGTGCATATAAATCCCCTTGTGGTTTAGTTAAAATGTGGCTTCTATTTAGTAGGTCTGAATATATATATATATATATTTTACAGAGAGGAAGGGAGAGGGATAGAGAGTTAGAAACATCGATGAAAGAGAAACATCGATCAGCTGCCTCCTGCACACACCCAGTGGGTATGTGCCCACAACCAAGGTACATGCCCTTGACCGGAATCGAACCTGGGACCCTTGAGTCCATAGGCTGACACTCTATTCGCTGAGCCAAACCGGTTAGGGCTGAATAGCAAGACTCTTAACTACCCATCACTATGTAAAAGGATAAGAAGATATTTAAAAATTTAAAGTCAAACCTTCCAAACTTTTCAAAATTGATTTATAGGTAGTGCAAGTTCCACCTCTTTCTGCTCCAGTTCCCCTCCTCCCACCCCTCCCTCGGCTGAAGGTTGGCAGCAGCTTCATCAGTCCTCTCTGCTATAAATGAACCCAAGTTATCCTGGGATGAGGTCACATTTTCCAAAAGACATGTTTCTAGTCTGTGGTGAAGGGGGAGGGTCTGTCTGAGAGTTAAGCCTGGAAGTGTATGTAGCCTGTGTAAGACAGAGCAGAGTGTGGGCAGAGCCTGGATTTGAGGACATTCCCCAGGCAGAGGATGTGGGGAGGTCTGAGCAGCTGCCTCTGCTTTTCTAATCCAGTCTCCTGGATTTATGGAAGTAGATTCTGGCCTGGCATGTTTAAGGCATCTCAGTGACCTGCACCTCAGAAAAAGTCTCTGTTATTTCTCTTCATACATAGAAGCTTCATTAGAGTGGACAACTCTTAAGAGGGATACATGAACTCAGATTATCATCCACACCTTGAAATTATGTTCCCTATAAATACGAATTTTCAAGTGCGATACTGTGCTTTATTAAAAAAAAATAGGGTGTCCCAAAAATGTATACACACTTTAAGAGCTGATAGCTCAATTTTGAAAATGAAATGTATTTTAATAACACTGCCTTATAATTATTCAAAATGTGTGTATACATTTTTTGGGGACACCCTATATTTTATTTTTGTCCATGGTTCCTGGCTTACAGCTGCTAAAAACCCTCAGAATTTCCTATGATAGAGTGATAAAGGTGTCTTTATCATGGACTCTTCGAAAGCCCTTGGGTAACCTAAAGATGGGGGCTGGTTGCCCTGGGAACCACCTTATGATTAAAAGGTTAGAACTTTCAGTCCCAGCCCCCATTCTCCTCTGGGGAGGGGAAAGTGGCTGGGTATGGAACTCAGTTGTCAGTGTTCAGTTATTTAATCAATCATGCTTATGTAATGAAGCCTCCACTAAACCCAAAAATTTTTTGAAAGCTTTTGGGTGGGTCAACTTGTGGAGATGCGGAGAGAGGCACACCTGAAGAAGGCAAGGGAGCTCTGTGCCCTTCCAGATACCTCGCCCTATGCCTCTCTTCTATTGGGCTGCTTGGTACTATAGTGAGTAAACAGGTTTTCCCAGTTTTTTTGAGCTGCTCTAGTAAATTAATCAAACCCAAGGAGGATGTCTTGAGAACCTTTGACTTATAGTTGGTCAGTCAGAAGAAGTACAGGTAAGAACCTGGGCCTCTGACTAGCATCGGTAAGACTGAGCCCTTAACCTGTGGGATCTGATGCCATATTCACGTAGATAGTGTCAGAACTGGTTTAAATTGTAGGACCCAAGTTGATGTCCAACAAATTGCTTGTTGATGTGAGGAAACCACCACCAGCCCACTACACACACATCAGAATTTGTCTCAGAATCAATTACAGAGCGTCCCGATATTAACTATTCTGAATAAAAAGAGAATATATAAAGGTTTCCCATAGTTCATTTGAAAAAATTCTAGTTAAAATTACATATTTTTTCTGGATATTTATTGAGTGCCTGCTATTGTTACCATTGTAATTAGCCAGTTACTAATATTAATAATAGGAAAGGAGCAAAGGGAAGGCCAGACATTATAAGCATGGTCATCTGGGCAGCTTCACCAGGAAGCTGCAATTTCACACTCCCCAGAGAACCACAGGTCCATTCCCTGCCAATCACTGGAGGAAGAAGTCCAACAAAAGGGAAGATTGATGCATATACAGTGAAGTCGGGGTGATGTAGGGAAAATACTTGCCTGTTAGTCTAACATGGGAAGAAGATTGTTTAGAGGGCGTGGAGACACTGCATGCATGCAAAATATTAGAAGGTTAAAATCCGCAAAGGGATTCTCTCTCTATTTCTCTGGATTTGCTCCTGCTTCCTTGCACTCACCCATGTCCCTTTCATAGCCATGTGGCCCTAGACACAGTGGATTGTTGCTGCGAACACAAGCTAAGCTAGTCTGATGCTGGACTGGACTGTGCAAATATGGAGTAGAAACTGAACAATGGCTTTAATCCTAGTCCTGCTAAAGACAAAATAGGACCCTTTTCTTGGTGGCCCAGAAGAGGATTAATTCCACAGAAATAAAAGTTTTCATGATATCTCATCCTCCCATGGAGGCCTCTGAGAATTCTTATTCTCAAGCCCACTTCCACCAGCAACCAGTGGGGACACAGAGGATACCCCACCAATAACACTATACGGAGTCCTTGTGTTGAGTACTTGGGAATACAGTTGTGAACCAAATGGAGGTGGTAGCTGCCCACATGGGAATGCCTATAGTCTAGCTGGAGGAAACAGCCACTTAACAATGTGTTTTAGTCCACTGGGGGGACAGGAGGGGCTGCCACAGACTGGTTGGCTTTAATAACAGACATTTGTTTTCTCATAGTTCTGGAGGTTAGAAGTCCAAGATCAAGTTTCCTTCTGATTGAGTTTCTGGTGAGAACAGCTGCCTTCTAATTGCCCTCATATGGTCCTTCCTTAGTGCATGCACACACACACACACACACACACACACACAGAAAGAGAGAGAGAGAGAGAGAGAGAGAGAGAGAGAGAGGACTCTCTGATGTCTTCTCTTATAAGGACACTAACCATATGGATCAGGGCCCCACCCTTAGCATGTCATTTAACCTTTCTCAAGAGACTCTGTCTCCAAATACAGCTTGGGCTTCAACATATGAATTTTTTGGGAAGGGCACAAACATTCAATCTACAAAAAAACCACACAAATGATACCTAATTTCAAAGTATGGTACATGCTAAAATGAAAAAAGATAGAGGCTCTTTTTAGAGCTCTATTTAATGGAATTGCTTTTTAAAAAAAGTTTTATTATCCACCAAAAATACAAATCAGTAAAGCCAGGAGGATAAAATTGAGAATGATATTGTATTCTGTATTCCCTTTGTGAAAACCAGAGTCTATTTTGTTCATACTTGCTTCAATGCCTACATAGTAATCTTTGACTTCCTTCAAGAGAATATGATCGTTTTGTGAAATATAACTATGACCGTTGCCTGACTCTTGAAATGTAATTAGTAGATGCCTTTCATATCTAAGCAGTGGGCCTTTTGGTATTTAGTGAAACCCGAGAAAGGGAAACATAACACTTTGTATCTGGCAGAAGTTCCTATCCCAGAATTTGCTTACATTTTGTTTAGCATTTAAAGGTCCTTGTTACATGAATCGAAAACCTTTTTGTTATTGTGATTGGTATTCAAGTAAAAGGGGTGTAATAAAAAACACATTGATGTGAATTCCAACTTTTAAACTTAGTTTTACAAAAATCAAATATAACATCACTCTTTGGCAGAGGAAAAATCAACTTGAAAATTTTTTCATTTTTATCCAAATCAAAACAAACTTGGATAAATAAGGAGACTACTGATCATGAGGCAATATATTATGTGCTCCTGGTTATTATTCCTGACTCTAAAATGCACTATTAAAGCTTGTTTATGAGCACAGAGGTCAGTGTTCCAGGGTTACCATGTGATGCCCTTGTTACACATGTGGGGAACATGCAGAAGTCCTCTGATTGACTGAGGCCTCTCCTTCACAGAGCAAGAAAGATCCTTCTCTGACTCTGTGGAATGCAAAGGGCGTAGAGAGGCCTAAAGAATACAACAGATGACTTTCCCACTGTACTTCTTTTAAAAAAAATATTTTTTTATTGATTTATGAGAGGAAGGAGAGAGAGAGATATAGAAACATCAGTGATGAGAGAGAATCACTGATCAACTGCCTCCTGCACGCTCCCTATTGGGGATCGACCCACCACCCAGGCATGTGCTCTGACTGGGAATCGAATCGTGATCTCCTGGTTTATCGGTCAATGCTCAACCACTGAGCCACACCAACTGGGCCCCACTGTACTTCTTGTGATACCCTTCTTGGAGAGTTGTGCTTCGTTTTGGGCTAACCATTTAAAAAGAATATTGAAAAAGTAGCCAAAACCAGTTTGGCTCAGTGGATAGAGCTCTGGCCTGTGGACTGAAAGGTGAAAAAGTAGAGCTACTCAAGATGAAGAATGAGATGGAAGGAGCATGGAACTGTATAATGTGAAGAAGGGGGAATATTATCCTTTAGTTCCCACCCATAATTCTGGGCGGGAAGGAATATTAGGGGAATACTTGAGAGTATCTTCATATGCCTGATTAACTTTGATTAATAGGTGAATGTTTCAGGATCATAGGCTTACACAACCTGAGGAAGAGCTTTAAAGCTGTTAGGAGTGTCCTTAGAGAAATGGGGGCTGAGTGAAAAAAGCCAGATAAAAAAAGTATATGCTGTATAAATTCCTTTTATATAAAATTCTTTTAAAAATGCACAGTAATGTATAAAAAGAAAACTGATTGCCCTACCTGGTTTGGCTCAGTGGATAGAGCGTCGGCCTGTGGACTGAAGGGTCCCAGGTTCGATTCCAGTCAAGGGCATGTACCTTGGTTGCAGGCACATCCCCAGTAGCAGGTGTGCAGGAGGCAGCTGATCCATGTTTCTCTCTCATCGATGTTTCTAACTCTCTATCCTGCTTTCTTCCTCTCTGTAAAAAATAAATAAAATATATTTAAAAAAACCCAAACTGATCCATGGTTGCTTCAGCATGAACAAAGGCAAAGAGATGGATTGCAAAGGGGTACAAGGAAAGTTCTAGGGGTGATGGGGGTATTCATGATCTTGATCATGATATTGTTTTGTGGGCAAATACATATGTCAAAACAACTCAAATTGTATTCTTTAATTTGTGAAGTTTATTGGTCTTCACTTAGACTTTAGTAAAGGCCATCTATATGCATGTATATGCACACACATATATATATACTAATATACATACACATATATACATACAAGTATATATATATATGCTTTACATACACTTACACACACAGCCAAATGTTCTTATTTGGCTGTGTGTGCCTCACTTTATATTTGTGTAAAATGGTGATATAATATTCCCTCAGAACAATATGCTGAGCACAGAGCAAGATCTACAAACTGTTAGCTACAATTTTTACCCTGTGCTAATCATGTTATACCTTATTAGTTTGTTTACTTTGCCTCTCTGTTTATTTCTTTATTTTTGAGCATGTCTGTTACCAGGAACAATATTGCATTCCCTCCAGAACTTTTTCTTTTTTGGTTGCAAGATCTGACTGTTGTGGCAGCATGAATTGAACACATGGGTGAAGAAGCCTTTCAAATGGCATTCCCAGGTCTGATAGGGGAAAACCTAGTGCTCAGAAAATTTCCATCCTCCTCCACAGCTGAAGTGCCTCCCTCGGCGTTTCTCTCTTGAATGCCCTTTCTTAGCTGCAAGAATTCACCGTGGGCAGAAACCTGGCACATTAAATCTTGGGAAGGGAAAGTGATTTGAAAGTAATATTTGTCCTTAAAATGACAAACAAGTATTACAGATTTTCATTATTATCTGTGTTTCAATTAAATCCTTGGGGATTTTCCAGATCAGCGACAATAAGACATTTGAATTTGTCAAATGGAAGATTTATTTTGCTTCTCTTATTTTTTTTATTTTTAAAGAAAGCAGACTAAGCTCTAACTTTTCAAAGTCAGCTCTTCTTTTAGTAAAATATTATTATTGCAGCTACTAAATACTCAGGATTTGTGTGTTGTTGTTGTTGTTTTTTAAACTGAGGAGTCCAGTGGTACAGAAGGTTGAGCTAATTAACCTTTTTCAAATTAAATCATTGTTTGAACAAAGACTGAAATGACATTGTTTATTTTAATGCCATAAAACTTGATGTCACCTCTTTTCCCATTTCCATTTTTTTTAATAGAGAAAAAATAAAAACAAAAGGCTTGTTGTGTACTGGTGGCCTTTAACATGACTATGGTGATTTTTTCTTTAGCTTCTTCCTCTCCTATCATTTGAAGTGATCTCAGCTATTGACAGCCTACTTCTTTCAGATTCCAACCTGCATCTACATCAGTTGCGATTAACATCATCCTATTCCCACAACACTCATGTCACTCTACGTGATGGTCCTATTACTGATGCCATAAGTGGTGAATTAATAAGAACTGCATTATCTACATCAGTGAGACTAGCCACTTAGACTTGCAGATCAGGAAATCACTACAGTTTAATATCAGAAAGCATTTGATTGTATATTTTATTATTTTCTGAATTCATGACCAGCTAGAGAAATTTCCAGTTAGTATTATGTGCATTTGTAACTGCTTGAAAGGATTTATGTGGTATCATAATGAGTCAGTTTTAAGCTGGAAAGAGGACTCTAGTACCTGTAATAAGCTTCATGGTTGATTAGCCCATTCTCTTAAAGTGATAAAATTTGCATGAAACTGAGATGACTTTATAAGATAACTGAGAAAAGAGAACCAGTTTATTATACAGAACATGCTCTATGATGGAGAAAAATGGAATCTAATGGAGTGCTCCTAACATTCCCCAAAACACTCTTGTATACACACACACACTTCGCCACAAAACTTGTGAGAAGCACTCAAAAGTTTTAGTAAATTAATAGGAATCAATAATAAGAAAGATGTGCCAGACAGAAGCTAGTGAGATCTATGGCTACATTTATACGATGATATCTGAATTTGTGTTCACTTTGGGGTGCCTTCGCTTAAAGAAGACATTCAGATACAGAGGATTAGACCTTGTAATTTGACACATTTATTTAAGAACTGGAGTTTTTCTGCAAAATAGAAGACTGTGTGGGAATATAATTGTTGTCTTCAAATATCTGAAGAGTTATCATAGGAAAAAGGGACTACATTATTCTTGTTTTTGTTTTTCTAAATAAAAGTGGAAGTTAGAAGGAAGTTGGTTATGGTTAATGTTAGGAAAATTACATTCGACTTAGATTTTGTATAGGACAGAATGGACTTTTTTTGGAAAGTGGCTCTTTTCCTCACACAGGGAAAATTCAGCCAGAGACTAGACAAACACCATGGGTTGATTTAGAGTAGCATTTCTCATAGCATGTCTTGCAGATCACTACCCTCAGAAAATATCCCACAAATGTCTGAGTGAGCCAGCTTTGAGTAGTACACTGCTCACATGAATATTCACAATGTGCACCAGCACATTATTGGCTCTGACAGTCCCACAATAAGGAAACATGTTTAACTTGGTGTGACCCAGCATTTCTCAGATTCATTTAAATCCTAAAAATTTTCCACGTATTGGTGGAGCAAGTGTGCTTAGAAATGCAATTCAGCCCCGTCTGTGTGGCTCAGTGGTTGAGTGTCGACCTATGAACTGGGTTGCAGGCTTGATCCCCAGTGGGGGGCATGCAGGAGGCCAATGATCAGATTCTCTCTCATCATTGATGTTTCTATCTTTCCCTCTCCCTTCCTCTCTGAAATCAGTTTTTAAAAAAAGAAAAATAAATGCAATTCAGGGAGGGAGACCTGATGATTTCAGTTCCATGAGACCACTCTCTCCGCATTTATTAACATATTCACATGTTAAGTTGTGTGTTTGTGTGTAACTTAGTTTTAACGATTAAACAAACCTTTCAGCATATCAACTGCCTCAAGAAAACGACAATTCTTAGCTTTCCCTCAGAGAGGTCCTGAAAGCCAAATGCAGTCATCACACATCATCAACTGCTCATCAACACAGCAGTAAGACTGTAACCCCACAACTATTTTTTATTCTCCTCTTTCCTCCCCTGCCATTTAGGCCAAAAGCCAATTTCTTGAAAGCGGTGAGGGAGGGCAGGAAGATATGAGAGAATACAGGTCTGAACCACATCTTAAACATCTGGTTTTATTTATGTGCAAGCACCGTGCACAGAGCTTAATTAATGTGGCTGAAAATAACCGTGTGTCTATTGAAATGTTAGGTAGGCCTTATTATGTGTATTTCTCTTTGCTAAACACACTGACCCTGTGCTCCTTATCACATTGTCAGGATTTAGTCCTGAGCAGGAGTTATGAATGTGTATAGCAGTTTATTTTCCTCTTTTTTGACTTTGTTTTCTTTTTCTCTAGTTTTTTTTTGTGTGTTTTTTTTTTCTAGAAAACTACTACTTTGGCAAGAGTTGAGGACTGAGTCATGGACGTGCCCTCACTCACATCTTTTGAAACCGGAAGCCAGAATCTGAGGCAAAATGCAATAAGTGACAGGCAGCTGTTTAGCTCTTGAAATGCTATCCACACTCATATGCACACACCTGCAAAGCTACTTTTCTTGTTCCTCTGGAAGGATCTGGGGCTGAGAGGATATGTAGATAGGAACAGCAAGGAAAATCCCTTTCCTGTCTCTTACAGGACTTTTTAAAACTCGTGAATGATATAATACTGATGAGAAGAAACACTGCTTCCAGAATATGTTGCAGCTGATCTCCAGCTGTTGTTCCTATAGTCCAATCAGACACAAAAAGTCTTCAAACCTGATAAGCTACTCCAAGAAAATGTTTGTGGGAATGTTTTATATATATTACATACCTCAGTACAGTTAACCAGAGAGATGGAAAGTAATAGCTTTGAAATAAGCCAAAGACATGACATTAAGCTTACATCAATCTCTCCCCCCGCCCCCACATACACTTATTTTTTAAAAATATTTTTTTATTGATTTCAGAGAGGAAGGGAGAGAGAGATGGAAACATGAAAGAGAATCATTGATTGGCTGTCTCCTGCATACCCCCCACTGGGGATCAAGCCAGCAACCAGGGCATGTGCCCTGATCTGGAATTGAACCGTGATCTCCTGGTTCATAGGTCAACGCTCAACCACTAAGCCACACTGGTAGGGCTCCCCTCTTATTTATTTATTTATTTATTTATTTATTTATTTATTTATTTTATTTATATTTTTATTGATTTCAGAGAGGCAGAGAGAGGGAGAGAGAGATAGAAACATCAATGATGAGAGAGAATCATTGCTCGGCTGCCTTCTGCATGCCCCCTACTGGGGATTGAGACTGCAACCCGGGCGTCCATAAGTATCAATAACCTACTAGGAAAAAGGTTATCTAATAAAATGAAGCAAAATCTAATGTCATTATTTTCAGACCAGTTTTCTTAAGTTAGCAGAAGCCATTTTTCAAATTAAAGCCTAGAATAATTGTGATTTTTTTAAAAGAAAAAGATAGCAATAAATGAAGAGAGTTGTGTTGGCGAACCTGTGCCTTTTCTGTGTTCTTCTGTCTTTGAGGCACCTCTGAGGTCCTTCCAAGAATGCAGTGTGACAACCACTGCTCTGGAACACTGGCAGTCAGAAGACTTGTATGCATTAGGAAGGATGAAATGAATTTTCTGTGATAAAATAGAAGGCAAATCTAGACCAAGAACCGCACAAATTATCTTGTTTTTGAATAATATGACCTAGCACATACTTTGTTTTTCTTACATCATTGCATCCCAAACCAGTGAAAAATACAAACATATTCTTAGGTCAGATTTTCCAAGCAGTACTGGACATCAAGATCACCTAGAACTTTTGAAAATACAGAGTTCTGTTTCACAACCCTGGAGGCTCAGAATTGGTAGGTCTTCTGTTGTGCTCCAGCATCTAAATCCAAAAAATTAAAATAATTAATAATACTTCACAAAAGTATTTTGTGCCTGTAGGTTTAGGAATTACTGCTCTAGGTTACTTGTTTTCCACCCCACAAAGAAATAGAATCTTACAGGCACTGGATCTTTATTTCCAATACAGTCAATACTTTTGATTGCCAGCGTGATGCTGATAATGAAGATGGAAAGTCTAGTCTCTCATTTTATTCTTAATGTCTATGATTTTTTTCTTTCACATTCTGGATTATTTCAATTCAAGTCAATATATTGAGTGTCTACTATAAGAAAAATACGTATGAGATTAAAAAACAAGTATGGGGAAATCTAGCTCTAAATAGGAAGATGAATTCAACCATCTAGAACAAGCATGTCAAACTCGCGGCCTGCGGGCTGCATGCCTTATTTATTTGGCCCGTGTTAGCCTTTGAGTTTGACATACTTGATCTAGAACATGCTGTCTTAAGTACCATAGTAGGGTGAAAACACAATTCTCTGAGAGCTTGATGGGGATGACCATGATTAAAAGGACCTGGAATATGTGATCATTGAGTTCTTCCTTGGAATATGAATAGATTTCTGTGTCATGGCAAAGGGGATAGGTATAGAGGAAACCTAAGGAGTATGACATATGGAAATTCATGTTAGGGGGCCGATGAGTAAGCAGATGGAGCTCCTTGTCAGAGAAGAATCAGAGAAGACATTTTTTAAGGATGACCTCAGTCAGGTTTGGGTTCTTCTTGAAGTTCTCAGGCAGAAATTCCATTATGGAGGAAATGTGCACTTGGAAATCAGAGTATACTGATAAATAATTGTTGGTAAATATTTCCCTCCACGTCCCGCGTGGATCAGGGTTCAGGACCTGGAAGCAGAGCCGCACACAAATGAAAGAAAAGACATGAGATAATTTGGAAATATTGGGGGACCAGGCGAGTAAGTCCAACTCAGGAGGAAGGACTTCCTCTGGTGCTCAGGCCTCACCAAGCTTTTATTGTTCTGGGATACACCCATAGCATAGCCCTTAGGCAGGTGACCCCTGGCAACAGGCAGACTAGCCCACCAGCAAGGATTTACATAATAATAAATGGGGACGTTGCTTCAGCTACCACTGTCTGGACAAACAGAGGTGGCGCCTAGCTCCGACCTTTGCTAGGGCTTCAAAGGCACCCAGCTTCGGGGGTTCTCTGTCTACGCTTATCAGTTAGTGAAGACAATAAACGGTTTCCCACAAATAAGGAGCATAAATGGGATGTGGCCATGGTAGACATCATGGGAGGAAGATGTGTATTCATGTTTAAAGAGTCTGATAATATGAAGAATAGATGCACTTGGGATGAGGATCCTTAATTGACACCGAGCTGGTGAAACTGTGGCAGGTTAGGAATACTGAAGACATGGTGGGTGTAACAGAGTATGCTAGGCACAGGCTTAGTCTGATGGTTCTGATGTGTCAGAACATGACTGGGTGATAGAATAGGGACATAAATACTTGCTCTTTGCCACAATGATTTTTAACTTCAAACAATGATTAGTGTTTGTTTTAAGATATTTTTTGACTATTATGTTCTTAAAATAATTTGAATGGCTTTTATTCTTCTAAGGAATAATATGCATTCTTTGTCAAAGATAAAAATTAGAAGATAGTGATAAGTAAAAAGAGGAAAATAAAAATCATTAGATCATCTCAATGCCCAAGAATAATCATTGATAACATGATGAAGTATATTTCCAGTCTTTTTTTCCCCCCTATGCTTATGAATATTTGGTTCAAAACTGGTTATTACTTTACTAATACTGTTTGTAACCTATATTTTCTACCTGAAGTATATCATAAAGTCTTCCAATATTCTTAAATGTTCTTCTGAAGCACTGATTAGAATGACTTCCTAGGATTTTATGAAATAAATTAACCCAAATTTGTTTAATTTACTCCAATGATGGTCATTTGGTTAGCTTAATCCTCCATTTACTCAATTATAAACATGATTGAGGAAATCCCTTTATATCAATTTTTGTATCTGTATTTTAATTATTTTTGTAAAGAAAATTCTCCTGTGTAAGGTTATCATGTTGGAAAGTTTGATTTTAATTATTTGCTATTACTGGTCACTACGATGAGCTACTCCAGCAACAGCATCCAGGACTGGAGTAGCCCACACATCCAACCTGGTGAGGGTTCTGGAGCTTTGATCCTGTCTGTCAACATCTACCATGAGTGCATTTGGCCTGAATAATGGAATTTGGCCACATGATATCTGAGTTAACTCTTCTTCCATATAATTAAATCAATATTGTGCTATCTCAGAAGTGAAGGAATTATGTTTATATTTACCCCTGAAGTATTTGGCACAGGTTATCTTTAAAGCATGACTTCAAAAGTGTAACATCTTGTATCAGTCAGGTCAAGCAGAAAAATAGAGTCAGATACATTTTAAGAGATTTATTACAAGGAAATGGCTTACATTTTGCGGGGGGTGTGGGTGGGGGGCTGACTAAGCAAGCCTAAAATCCACAGGGCAGGCCATTTAGGAAGGGCATAATTAAACTCTTGGCCATAAGCTGAAGTTGTTGTCTGTAGAAGGAATTTATTTTTTCTTTGACAAGAAGAAATTCTTGTTTTAAGATCTTTCAACTGATTGAATCATGCCTACTCAGATTATCTAGAATGATCTCCTTTACTTAAACTGATTATGATCATATCTACAAAATATCTTCACAGCAATATCAAGATTAATGCTTGCTTAGGCACTGTAGTGTACCTAAGCTGACACATAAAATGACCATCATATTCTGTAGTTAGTTCTCGTTCTCTCTCTCTCTCTCTCTCTCTCTCTCTCTCTCTCTGCCATAATTGGAACTAGTATTTATGAAAGAATTTGGGGAGGGGAGGCAAGAATAAAATTCAGTAAACAGGGAAGCAAGTTAATGGGAAGAAGAAAATTTGAGTTGATTTTTTTTAGATGCCTTTATAACAATGACTGCCCAATTTTTCCTTGTTGAAGGAGAAGCAAATTTAGAGATCTTAGCGGCTAGGAGGCTCAGATATAAGTGTAAAGCCCAATTGCATTAATTTTGTCATCATTTAGAAATAAATCTAAGTTTCTTACCTTGGCCTAAAATGCCTTAGATGGTCTCTAGGCCTTGCTTGCTTATTCAGTCTTACCTTATATTATTAGGTTCCAGATAATCTAGCATATTTTTCTTTTTCTCAAAGATGACAAAAAACTTTGCACTTTTTTCTTTGCCTTGAATACCTTCCTCCAAGTCTTCTCTCTCCTGGCCTTATTACTGAGGTCTCAGTTCAAATATTACCTCCTTAGAGAGGCCTTCCTGGCCACTCTATTTAAGAGTTCCTTCCTCCCAAATTATTATATCCATGCTCCAATTTTAATTTTTGTAGTGAAAATAAATATCTATGATAGTCTTAGTGATTTAACAGTTTTTGTAGTTATCATACATCCCCAATTTATCTGTACCTTTGAGATGAAGATTCTCTTTTTAAAAATCTATCTTTATTGTTGAAAGCATTACAGATGTCTGCTTTTTCCCCATTGGTCCCTTTTAACCAGCAATCATCCCCTGCTCCAGGCCTTCTCTACACTGTTGTCTGTGTCCATGGGCTATGCATATATGCATATAAGTTCTTCGGTTAATCTCCTTTTGTTCTCCACTAAATCACAGTGACAAATCGCTTACCTGACATCTAGTAAGGCTTTACTCCCTATTTGTGGAATGAAAGGACAGATCACAATTTACTTTCTGGGTACAATTAATTATACACACACACACACACACACACACACACACACACACACATATGTACTAGAGGCCTGGTGCCTGAATTTGTGCACTGGTGGGGTCCCTTGGTCTGGCTGGTGATCGAGGCCTATTGAGGGGCTGGCCCAGGGGGAAGGATCCTGGGAGGTTGGCTAGCCAGGGGGAGGGGCCGTGGGTGGTTGGCTGGCTGGCCCTGCCCCTGATTGGGGTGGGGGCCCTGATCAGGGGCATGGTTGGCTGGGAGGAGGGGCCACGGGTGGTTGGGGAGGTGATTGGGGCCTGGATCTGGCCAGTTGGCTGCTGCAGTGCATATCATAGCGACTGGTCATTCTGCTGTTTGGTTGCTGGGCTTTTATATATATAGCTTTATATATGACTTTATATTATATCTTGTCCTTCCTTCTAACACTGTATTCCTGTTATATACATTTTTACTATAATCAACCTTACAATATTATTTTTGGAAGTTGTATGTACTGTATATACTTTATGCTTATGCAGAATTCATCAAGTGTCCCTAGTGTGGTGTGTCATGCTCCAGTCCTGAATGGAATATAATATATCTATGTCTTAGGATTCTTATTTGGACCACAAGGGAGGCAAAAGTCAGTATTTGGTGTGTGATTCGTCCTAGGAAGAGGTGTGACAGCTGAGAGGGAACTGAGAGCCCAGGGGATGTGCCTTGGCTGAAATATTTTGTATCATTCCACCACGCTGACTGCTCTGTACTGTGCAACCATTTGGCATCTGGTTCAGACAAAAACTAATGTGTTAGAATTATGAAGTGTGGTGAGAAAGCAGTGAGTATCTGGGGAATAACTTCCACTTCTAACTAGTTCTGAATAAGCATTAGCTGATGGCTTTCAAAATATCTCAGGAGTGGCGTTGGGCACTTAGTCACACCCTTGTTTGTGCTTTTGTTTTGTTTTTATTTAAACACACTTGTTTGACCCTGCATGTATTTTAACAGATGTGTAATATGCTAAGTAGAAATAAAATATAAACAATTGTCATTTTTACTTTTACACTTATTTGCAAAGTGTTTATTATTATCTGGGAAGTCCAGAAAAGCAATATATTCTGTTGTTTGTTTTGATTTGATTTTCTCAAAGAATTCATACAGATAACATTCCAAACTCTTATTTTAATAACAAAGATCTGCTTTTAAGGCAGATTGTTAGAAAAATCTATTTGTTTGTTTTAAAAAAGATGTGTTTTTCAAATAATGGAACCATTTTATGAGCAGATTATAATTTCAAAGTTTGAATCTTATGGCTAGCAGATGTTTTATGAAAAGAGTTGCACTCTATTTTCTCTATCACCTATACTGTCCTCCTGTCGAAGCGACATGAACATATGTAGATTATTAGGGTGTCATTAGGGCCCTTTTGGTAATGAATTAGTGATTATCTCCTCTGTAAGCATTTCTGAATTGGACATGTGCTGCCTAGAACTGCACCACCTCCTACTCTGATGGTCATAAAAAGTGTGTACAGGAAAAGCAATGGATACCAAGTGTAATAGAATTCTGAAGAGATAGTGATGTGATTTATGATTGCTGTTCTGCAGGTGTGAGTGTTCTAGTTTCAGAGAAGTTTCCTCAAATGCCATTTGCTTTTATGAAGACGCTCTTGCAAGAATATAATTTTCTGTCTGTCAAGACCACCTATACTGTAGGGATTATTTGAATTATGAAATGATTCCGTTGACTGGATTTGGTTTCTTTCTGGAAAATTTTACCAGCATTAAGACAGATAAAGACAGATAAATATGTTGAAAAAAAGAAGTATTCATTTATTTACATCTGCTTACTGTTTATGTGATTGACCTTGACCCATAGTCAGTAGCTTTGTCAATGTTTATAAATTGTAAAAGGAATGTCTTATCTAGCTGAAATTGGTTTAGTAGTTGTAAACCTAAAATGATAAATAAGAGGAATATTGCAAATGGAGATTCAAATTGCTGCATGTTACTTACACAAATTTTTGGATCATTTTTGGACATGATACAAATTTGTCATCTGCCTTCCCTTCAAGTGTTCTGGCTCAGTGGTTACATGGAATTTTGAATTGACTTTGTGTCATCAGTGGCATGTCCTAGTCCTGCACCGAGAACCAAACATGGTCATCAGAGTTGCCAATGAAAAATAAAGTCAAGGAATTCATTTAGCTCTAAGAAACGGGAAAGTTTATCTTGGAGGAAAGATGACATGGGGATTTGAGTGCTGTCTTCAAGTTCTGGAGTGAGTTAGATGGGATTTCTTAGAAATGACTGGAAAAGTGCGAACCAGTACAAATGGGAGGATTTTACAGGGTTAGAGCTCAACACAGTCAAATCTAAAATGAGTTTCTCCTTCTGAAGGAGTTCACAGAGGGCTTGGATTGTTCAGTGGCAGATGCAAACAGAAGTGAGAAAAATGACTTGAGTATTTATAAGGCCCTAGATTTGTTTAAAGGTTTCACACCTCCCTTAGCACTGCCATTTACTGAATGTTTACTAAATGCGAAATATTGTCCTAGCAACTAGGAGCAGAATGTATGCATGCACTATCTCCTAGTTAAATTTCAGATAAGCAAGTAAGGATCACAGAGGCTTAGTATTCTGCCAGTAGTTGATAAAACTGGGACTCACAGGGAGGCCTTGTTGGCTTCAAAGCATATTTTGTTGGTTTCAATTTTTGTTTTTTCCTCTTCTGTCAGAATGAACTTGCTGACTTAGTAGTCCAGTTAATTGGATTTCCTTATCTTCGACTTCCTCTTCCTGTAGTTGCTGGAGAACTAAGAGAGACAGTATGAGTACAATGGAAAGAATGGGACAGAAAAGCCGAGTTCTGGCTCTGATTCTGCTACTGACCCTCAAGAACCTTGAACACACCTCCCACCTCTCTCACCCCTACCCCAGAGTGTCTCCCCCAGAAGGTCAAACTGGATGGCCTCTGTGCTTCCTTTCAGCCCAGACAGTATCACTCTGCAACCCCAGGCATCTCCATCTAATCCTGGGAGATGAGTCAGGACTTGTGGAACATGTTGGCTTTCAAGGCTGGTTACCATTATTCTAATTAGTGCTCCAATCATGTTATATAAACTCTTGCTTGATATCAAAAGTGGTATTAGAGCTTGATAGAGGAATAATATTTTCCTAATAACGATACATTTCTATATAATGAAATTGTACCAAGCTCCTCAAGTCTACTTGCATTCTGCCATACTCCCTTTCACCAGCATAAAGTACCAGTTCAAGAAAAATAAGAAAATGCTGAGAGCTGTGAATCAGTCTCAGCAAATCAGAACTCTTTCCACTCATTGCTCTGTGGCCTCATCATCTCCATTCATCAGGGTGACCCAGGGATGTTATAGGCACTGATTCCTTAATTTTGATCTGTTGCTTTGGTTCCTAGAGGATGAAAACTGCCTGCATTTCTATGAACGTATATAATAAGCCTCATATGAGATCTTACTATAATTAACTAAAAATATGATAAATGCAGTGCTTCATTAAAACACACACACACAAATACACACATACACAAGTATCTGGCTCTGTTCTATTGGAGAGTATTTTTGGAAAAATATATATAATGACCATCTCTAATGGTTACATTTCAAATGAAAATACCTATCTGCCTTTATTTTCACATTACATGCAGTTGGCCTTCTTTTCTATTCTGGCTTCTTACCAAAGTATTCTTTTATTTGAATGAAAAATAAACATCAGGGTTCACCAGATTTCTCCGGAATGTGGAGCTCTGGAGACAAATTTTCACTGCTTCTTGTTACTAAGAATAGTCAGCATGCTGGAATCCCACTTATCCTTAACAAAGAACAGTAACTATGCCAATATAAAATAGGAACCATTCCTCTGATTGCAGGCCAAAAAGTTTAATATAAGGACTAGCAATGACATAAAATAGAAAATACAATAGTTTTATTCATACTGTTGTTCTGAAGAAGATGTTACATTAAATTTTTTGTTAACCCTGAACTGAGGATATTTTCCATGGATTGTTAAGGAGAGTGGAAGAGAGAGGGAAAGACAGAGAGAAACATCAGTGTGAGAGAAACACATCGATTGGTTGCCTCCTGCATGAACCCCCTCAGGGAGGAACCTGCAATCAAGGTACGTGCCCTTGACCAGAATCCAACCCAGGACCCTTTGTTCTGCAGGCCAATGCTCTATCCACTGAGCCAAACCGGATAGGGCAATGCTACATTAATTTTTAAAAATCTTTTCTCACAAATGTAATATACTCTGACACTGCTAAGAGTGCTTAAAGCTTAGAGTCTACTTTGATATATCCCACAATACTCCTATGAGTGTATCCATATCTTCTCTATCACTATATGAAATTTGGCCAGGGTGTATCCGTATCTATATCTATATCTACCTATCTCTATATGAAATTTGTAGGATGTTCTGACTAAAGACACACAGAGTAAACAAGTAAAACATTTTGGAATGATGTCCTCTAATTCCTAACACTGGATTCTTTCTGCTGTTGATAGTACAGTTTCATGGACATTTGCAACTAATTTTATGGGCTGGGTGAGTTTTAAAAAAAGCATCAAATATGCCAGTCACCCTAAACTCCAACACAGTTCAGAATCTGAGATTCCTATTCATGTCTGTTAGGATCCTACTGCAGAAAGGTGGTCAACAAAATAAATCACTTTCTTCCTCCCTATCCCATCACTCCTCTACCATTGCATTCAGGCAATGGGGGCCAGTTTAGGAAATTTAAAGCAGCTAATTGCCAGATGACAGTGAGCCAATTACAGACTTTAATCATTAAGATATTTTCCTTTGGAGACTACATGTGATTCTAAACTGTGAAAAAATACTATGAAAAATGAAGTAATTGCTTTCTTGTATGTTGAGAAATTTCAAAGAAGTTGGACTTCTCGTGACCATGAATTTTAAAGTTCTGTTTACAGTATTTCCTATTAACAATTAAATATCGTCAGTGTGGCCAATAAAGGCAGATTGTCTCTTTCCCTGTACTTGGGGACATATAAAACCATAAAAAAGCAATTGGGAGAAATTATTTAATTTAAGTTTTAAAATTTTAATAGAGGGCAAACAATGACCAGACCAGATGTTCAACTTACTGACCTAGGTCTGTGGGGCCTTTCAGGCTGCAGAATAGCTATTACTCTCTTTAAGCATTTGCAAGTCAGGCATGGAAACTTTTAAGCAAGCTCTGACAAAAGTGCTGGATTTCATTCATAATTGCACTAAGTAGAAGCCAGCTGTGAGCCTCCCAAGACCCTCTTATTGAACTGAGAATTTTAAACATTTTGCTGATTAGGCAGTAAAGTTGTTTTCTCTTCACTCCCACCCTCTTTGTGAAAACACACTCTTAATAAATTAAAAGAAATAGGATATGAAAAAAAATAAATGAAGAACTTGTGTTGAACACAGATTTTAGTGCTAAACTAAAGGTCATACAACCCACCATATGGAACTTAATTTATGACTATTACATACTAGCTTTGTAGTAGATGCTCAATAAATAGTTGTTGCATGGATCATGTTGGTTAGCTCAGTTTTTGTGAGTAATAAGAATGTATACAATCTTATCTGCAAGGCCAGTAGTTTCCCACAGATATTAATTTAGTTTGTCCTAAGTGAGGGACACTTGCATGAGGTCAACAAAGTGAAATAATGTCAATGACTTAAGTCAAAACCATCACCACTCCTAAAAAAGTGCTACTTGGCATGTTCATGATCATGAAGATGAAAACATTGCCTTTTTTTGGCTATGGCTATGAATTTTTTTTTTAGCCCATTTACATGGTGTCCTTAGATGACCATATAGATTAGATTCCATGTGCGAGATTTTGATTTATAAGAAATATGTATTTGGTCATTCAGATTATTCAAATATATATTTCTCATATATTTGGTCTTCATCGAGGGTTCCTGATTCATAGCTCCCCAAACCTTTGGAATTTCCTGAGTGATAAGAGCAATGGGAGCATCTTTTATTATAATACTAGATGTCCAGTGAGTGAAATTCTTGCACAGGTAGGGTCTCTAGTGGCTACTGGCTGCTGGCTGCTGGCTGCTGGCTGGGGCCTTCCTTCATTCCGCGCCACTCCTTGGTGGTCAGCGCACGTCTTGGTGAGTGATCACACTCTCAGTTGGTCAAACTCCAGAGGGGACATTTTGCATATTAGGCTTTTATATATATAGATTTGGTCTTAGTTCCTGAAATCGCTTCAGAGCCATAGAGCTGAAATGAATGTCCTGTCTTGTTTTTCATAACAAGCCCTTTTCCACTAAAACTGGGTTTATGTTGATGAAGATGATTTCTGGAAAGCACCTAAAGATGAGGGCTGGTTGCCAGGGAAACCAAAAATTAATAGAGTATTGGAACTTATAGACACCCTAAAAGTTTTGGTGAGCTCAGAGAGAGCATGGATGCTTCATGCCCCTTCTCCATACCTTATCCTGCACATCTCTTCCATCTGCTGGTTCCTGAGTTACATTCTTTTAAAATAGGCTGGTGATCTAGTAAATAAAATGTTTTTTTCTGAGTTCTGTGAACTGCTCTAGTACATTAATCAAACTCGAGGAGGGGGCTGTTGGAACCCCTGATCCTTAGCCAGTAGATCAAAAACACAGGTAACAATCTGGAATTTTGATTAGTGTCTGGAAGTGGGCAGTGGGGGAGGGGAGATCAGGAAGGGAGTTTTGTGGGACTGAAGCCTTAACCTGTGGGATCTGATTGGATCTCCAGGGAGGTAGTGTCAGAATTAAGTTGAATCATAGGACACCCAGCTGATGTCAGGCATTACTTATTGGCCCCACATTCCCCACCAAACACTCATTGGAATTGAAATCAGAATTATTGACATGTCTTATGAAAAGATAGTCCCCATTGTGTCTGGCTCTAGTGGAACAGGCTGATTTTTCTTTTCCTTTTAGAATTAAATGACAAAGGTTTTTTTTTCAAGGTTCTTTTTGTTAATATATTTTTTTATTGATTTTTTACAGAGAGGAAGAGAGAGGGATAGAGAGTTAGAAACATCGATGAGAGAGAAACACCAATCAGCTACCTCCTGCACACTCCCCACTGGGGATGTGCCCACAACCAAGGTACATGACCTTGACCGGAATCGAACCTGGGACCCTTGAGTCCTCAGGCCGATGCTCTATCCACTGAGCCAAACCGGTTAGGGCAAGGTTCTTAAACAAGTGACTTGCAACTCAGGAAACACTATTAGATAATACCCAGAGTGTTCTGAAGAAAAGAGTTGAAAGTTTTTATAGTAAAAAGCACATTTTTCATAAGAATCAGTCCTGCATTCTTAGCTTCTGATTTGGTCTGAGATGGTGATCTTCCAAATGTCCCATGGTCTAGACACATGAACATTCTTTCCTAAGTGTTTCAGAAAGTTATCTACAGAATTTATATATCTCCAAGCATTGACACACAACTGAAAAGTTCAAAAGATTAAGTTTCCAGGCTAAAGTAAAATAAAATCATTTTCCTTATGCTTTAGTCTACTCTGATTTTTTCTCAGTTTCACTATAGTGTCCATTTTTTTTTCCTGCACTCTTTCCTCAAATGTCAGCTCCATGAGGGCAGCTGTCCATGCTCAATCTCTAATGCCTAGAACAGTGCCTGGCACATGGTAAGTGTACAGGGAACATTATAGAGCATAGACTTCTCTGAATATCTATTTTTTTTCATCAGCAAAAGGGGATATTATTATTCTCATAAAGTTAATGTGAGGGTTAAAGGAGTGAGTTTAAGACTGTGGGTTAAGTGCCCAGCCTTTAGTGGGAGTACTAGTGTCACTCACTATTACAGCCTTCATTTGGTGAGGCTTAATCATGAATAGGCCCCTCATTACCTCCTTTTAGCACTTTGGTCCACATTTAAGAACAACCTTCATGGGATCTCACCTTGCCTACCTAACCCCTGAGCCCAAGAACTTCCCCATATCCTAGTTCTGAAAGACATTAAAGATATTAAAGACAATAAACTGTGGTACATTTACACAATGGAATACTGCATAGCTATAAAAAAGAAAGAATTCTTATCATTTGCAACAGTATGAATGGACATGGAACAAAATAAGTCAGTCAGAGAAAGATAAGTATCACATGATCTCACTCATATGTGGAATCTAATGAACAAAGTAAACTGATGAACAAAAATAGATCCAGAGACATAGAAGCAAGGAACAGACTGTCGAACCTCAGAGGGAAAGCAGGGGAGGGTGGGTGAGAAAAGATCAAACAATAAACTTGTATGCATATATGCATAACCCATAGAGACAGACAATATGTTGGCCTGGAGTGAGGGGCGGAATGGGCTAGAAGAGGTGAATGGGGGAAAAGAGAGGACTTATGCAATACTTTCAACAATAAAGATTAAAATAAAAAATAAAGAAATTGGAATCAGAGATTCACTCCACAGAGGCATTATACTGTCTCTAAATATTTGTTAGGAGACTGAGTAAATGAATTCATTGGCAAGCAAGGTCATTCATTGGCAAACAAGGTCTTTAAAAGGTGATTTAAACAGGCAGGGAATGTTTTTCTGTATAAGGGGGGAATAGGTATTTCTTGCATCCTTAGCATGTGCCAGATGACATGTTAGGCACCTGAGATGTCTTATGTTGTTACATCCTTGTGTTAATCTTACAAGGCAGGAATCTAAGAGTGAAAAAACTGAGGTCAAATGGTCAGGACACCAGCCTGAGACTTCATAGCATTAAGTATCAGGGCAGGAGTTGCACCCAGAGCTGATCAAGCTCCAAAGCCTGTATTCCCAATGTCTCCACCCACCTTCTTTGGAAACTCATTTGGTAGAAGACCTCTCTGCCAAGCTTGGATATGTTCTGTAGGCAATTCTAAAAATTAAAAAAGTAGCTGAATATAAATATATGGGAACTACTAAAAAAGAGGAATTATTTCTCCCTGAGATAAATCAAAAAACTACAGAGAGGAGGTGGCCCTGCTTTGGGGACTTGTATTTCTGATACATCAACTTATCTTTGCAGAAGTTATCAGTGGCTTTTGGTTCCAACACATGACAATGAACTGCATTTGCTATTTACATGGTCGTCTGGTCATATTTTCAACAGGTTATTCTTTGGGATCTATTATTTTTATTTATAGCTCTTTGCATGATTTCATAGCCAGAAATTAGCATGTTCTGACAACAACCACTTTTTGAATGACTGACTTCCAAGCACTACGAACCTTTAAGATAGTGGAGAGCATGGAATTTGGGGCCTATTTGAACCAACTCTTCATGACTTGGTTCAGTGACTTCATATAGATGTCTTGAAATTCACCAAGGTAAAAGTATTTATACTATAGAAACCAATAAATGCTACAAATCAACACATTTTCCCCTCTAGCGAGCCTGTTGTTAAACATTGCACCAACACATAACTAGCTTACATATATATATATACTAGAGGCCCGGTGCACAAAAATTTGTGCACTCGGGGGGGGGGGGGAGGGGGAGTCCCTCAGCCCGACCTGTGCCCTCTCGCAGTCTGGGACCCCTCAGGGGATGACCACCTGCTGGCTTAGGCCCGCTCCCCGGGGGATTGGGCCTAAAATGGCAATCAGACATCCCTCTGGGAGCCCAGCAGCCCTCGGGGGATGTCCACTTGCCAGCGGGGAGCAGGCCTAAGCTGCAGTCGGACATCCTTAGCGCTGCTGATGAGGCAGGAGAGGCTCCCACCACCACTGCTGTACTGGCAGCCATCAGCCTGGCTTGTGGCTGAACAGAGCTCCTCCCATGTGAGAGCACCCTGACCACCAGAGGGAAGCTCCTGCATTGAGCGTCTGCCCCCTGGTGGTCAGTGTGTGTCATAGTGACCAGTCATTCCCAGTCCTTCTGCTGTTAGGGTCAGTTTGCATATTACCCTTTTACTATATAGGATAGAGGCCTGGTTTGCCCTGAAGGGTGTCCCGGATCAAGGTGGGGGTCCCCACTGGGGTACCTGGCCAGCCTGGATGAGGGGATGATGGCTGTTTGTAGCTGGTCACACCCCCTTCAGGGTGGGGGTCCCCACTGGGGTGCCTGGCCAGTCTGGGTGAGGGGCTGAGGGCCGTTTTCAGGCTGGCAGGTGACTGAAGCTCCCAACCTCTCCTTTTTTTCTATTTTCTTTTTTTATTCTGGGATTTATTTACCTTCTATGGCTGTCACTGGAACTGAGAGCCGGCTTTAGCTCTGAGGCTCGGCTCCAGCTCTGAGACCTCAGCTGCTGAAAGCAGGTATCTGAGGTTTGTTTAGCTTCTATAATTGAAACACTGTTGCAGCTCCAGCTCTGATGGCTGAAAGCAGGTCTGGGGTTTGTTTAGCTTCTATAATTGCAACATTGTTTCTTAGAGTGCAGCTCAGCGGCCAGCAGCGGCAGGCGGGGAACCTTGGCTTCCTCCATCACTGGAGCACGCAAGCCTCCTGTTCGCTTCAGCTGCCTGGCTGCCGGCCACCATCTTGGTTGGCAGTTAATTTGCATATCGCCCTGATTAGCCAATGGGAAGTGTGTCGGAGGTACGGTTAATTACCATGTTTGTCTATTATTAGATAGGATAGTGAAAGAGCAAGAAGAATCCTGTTTAGAAGTCAGAAAACTGGTGTCATCACTAACTCACTGTAAACCTTAGACAAGTCAGTTCATTTCTCTGGGTCTCAGCAGAATAGAATGATGTTCCAAAGTTATTCTGTAAGTGGCAGTTTCAGTAACCATTAGTTGGCATTCTTTTTTACGAGCCTAAAGTAACCTGTTTTTGCACACAGGTTTGTGGACTACATGAGCAACACAATCATTTATAGACCCAATAAAAAGTGTTTCGGTGTTCTGACAGTGCTCTGCAAACATTCCCATCCCAGACCCTTCAAATCTTCCCTGGAATCTATGCTGCTATATATGTAGTTATCTTATAGTTGCCGGTCTCCTGCATGCCCTCTGATAAAGTATAAGGTGAGCAAAAGTAGGTTTACAGTTATAATACAAATAAATAACACAATCTCTACTAATAAAAGGGTAATATGCTAATTAGACTGGGAGACCTTCTGGACAAAGCCATGGTGGCGGGGCCAAGGCAGGTGTGGTTAGGGGCAACCAGGCCGGCAGGGGAGGCAGTAGGGGCGAGCTGGCCGGCAAGGGTGTGGGGGAGCAGTTGGGGGCAAGCAGGCCGGCAGGGGGGTAGTTGGGGGCGATCAGGCCAGCAGGCAGAGTGGTTGAGGGTGATCAGGCAGGCAGGCAGGTGAGTGGTTAGGAGCCAGCTGTCCCGGATTGTGAGAGGGATCTCTGAGTGCCCTGTGGGATCCGGCCTAAACTGGAAGTCAGACATCCCCTGAGGGGTCCAAGATTGGAAAGGGTGCAGGCCAGGCTGAGGGAACCACCCTCCCCCGTGCACAAATTTCGTGCACCAGGCCACAAGTAATGCATAATAATTACAATTCATGTACTCACACTGTAAACCTACTTTCACCCACACCTCTACATGCTGAATCATCACATGGAAAAGGATTAAAAAGCTGAATATCCCTTTAAGAAATATCTAATATAGCTGTAGTCAATGTTCTCATTTCTTTGTAGTGCAGTAGGTTTTTGTTCTGTTCCTTATTTCTAGAGTAAATAGTGCTTGTTTTAGCTATATCATGTAAAGGGAATACAGGGGCTAGACAACTTAATGCATTCACTTTGTTTATTCCTTCCAACCAACCTATAGAATGTTTTAGGCTCTATGAGGAAACAATGAATAAGGCCTATTTTTCACCCTTTACAAGTTCACTATCAGTAGAAAATAAACTCAAGTAATTTCTTATATTGATTTCTCCCTCCTGTGAGCCCCATGCTATTCTGGAAGCATTTAGGGAGATTTACCATAGTCTCTCTTACTTTAGAGACTTTTTAAATGCTCCTTGGTAGACTTGGAAGCCCTATAAGGCAAAGGTTAAGTATTTCTCATCTTTGTATCCCTGGTTCCCAATACAGTTCTTTTTAAAAAAATTATCTTTAGTGTTGAAAGTATTATAGATGTTCCTTTTTTCCCCTGTTAATCCCCTCCACCCTGCACTGCACCCCCCAGGCCTACCGCACTATTGTCTGTGTCCATGGATTATGCATATATGCCTTTAAGTTATTTAATTAATCTCTTCCTGCCCCCCTCCTACCTTCCCTCTGAGATTCATCAGTCTGTTCCATGCTTCCATGTCTTTGGATTTGTTTTGTCAGTTTATTTTGTTCATTAGATTCCATATATCAGTGAGATAATGTGATACACAAGAATAAACTCAAAATGGATAAAAGACTTAAATGTAAGCTGTGAAACCATAAAAATCCTCGAAGAAACCATCGACAGCAAAATCTCAGACATCTCTCATAGCAATTTGTTTACGGATACATCTCCCAGAGCAAGGAAAACAAAGGAAAAAAAGAAACAATTGGGACTACATCAAAATAAAAAGCTTCTGCACAGGAAAAAAAAATCAACAAAATGAAAAGAGATCCCAATATAGTTCTTAAGACATGCTATGAGCTCAACATGTTTTTTAAATGAATGCATGATCTGATGGTTTTGCCACTAGCAATCTATGAGACATTTAGCTAGTAATCTAGTACCTCTGGGTCCTTTTTCTTCATCTGTAAGTGAGGAAGTAGGGATGTTACATCTTATAAAGTCATGACCTCAGAATTAGATTCATTAAATTTTGCAAACTGTGAAGCAGACCTGTTAAAACTGAATATGTGCTGTCATTGAACCATGAGTTGCCATTTAACCACATCTGGTGATGATGTGTGAAGGTATCGGAGGGGCCTTACTATTGGAGGAGAACTCAGTCATATGTCCCATAAAATTTTTCTTTCTTACAATGGGCAACTGTTA
Source organism: Myotis lucifugus (assembly GCF_000147115.1). NCBI lineage: Eukaryota > Metazoa > Chordata > Mammalia > Chiroptera > Vespertilionidae > Myotis > Myotis lucifugus. The sequence goes on from NW_005871062.1 coordinate 5,236,600, forward strand.
AAAAAATTAAGAAGTAGGTTCTAATGAAGCATACTAGGTCTAGTTTATTCTTAAAAACTGTTAACCTCTGTCTTGTTCATAAAATGTGAATTATCATAGCATATGGTTCTATTCAGGGTACGATAAATGCTGTATGCACTTTGGGAAGGAAACTATAAGGTATGTTTCTGGCTTGTCATGAGGAAGAAATAAATGGCCTGTTCAGTCATTTCTATTTTTGGTTTCAGTGATTAACACATCCTAGAGGAACAATTTCCTTTAAGCTACAATGCCAGTTCCTATCCTTATTTCATCCTTGGAGTTTTAGATGGAATGTGAACTGGAAAAAAAATTAGCTTTTATTTCGGCTGACTTTTTTTTTTCTTCTACTTCTGCTTATGTCTTTCCCAGTTTTATTTTTTCATTCTGGAATGAACTCTTCCTTTTGTTCATATGTGGGCTTTTATCTAGAAGGAGATCCAATATGATTGGATAATGCAGGGCTGTGCCCAGGGCTCTAGTGTTAGCAGGTTCTGTGCCTCTTACCATACACTCACTCACAGCCTGCCGGAGGCCCAGGACCAATCAGGATTCCCTGTTCATTCCAGATCTTGATCTGTTGGGTCCTTAGGTGCAGGATATGAGTATCTTGTGAAACCATTTGAATATGTTTAGTATTTTTTTCATGATATGGTTAGCCAGGTGCAGCCACAAGGGGAGACACCAAAAAACAAAATTTGTTATATTCACAGGTCCTAGAGAGAGAGAGTTACAACACACACTGTGGGGGCCCTGTCTAGAGTGTGCCGGATGTTCAAGGCCACTCTGAGCATGGGAATCCTAATTAGGATGTTCAAGGCCAGGTTGTCATAGGCAAGTGCAAAGACACAGCAGTTTCACTGTATAAATATGACCTTCTATAACCCAAAAGATTGATGTCACTATTTGGCAAGAAGCCTCTTTTGTCTAAGTTAGTATAAAGTATGTTACTGACCAGCCAGTGTGACTGGCTCCTATATGGCTCCTATGTTGGGGGCTGCATTGTAGGGAAGATGTAGTACTAATCAGCTGGTGCTGGCTGTTTTTACTAGGACGGCTCCTGTATTAGCAAGGACTGCTTTGCTAGGCTGCTTTGTCTTATAGCTACTTGGTAGCAATGGCTACTTGGACTATGATAAAGACTCTTTTATATACCCACTAGAGGCCCAGTGCATGAAATTTGTGCACTGGGGGGGTGTCCCTCAGCACAGCCTGCACCCTCTCCAATCTGGGACCCTTTGGGGATGTCCGACTGCCAATTTAGGCCTGATCCCTGTGGGACTGCTGGCTCCTAACCACTTGCCTGCCTGCCTGCCTGGTTGCCCCTAATTGCTTCTGCCTGCCAGCCTGATGCTCCCTAACCGCTCCCCTGCTGGCCTAATGGACACCTAACTACTCCCCTGCTGGCCTGATCATCCCCAACTGCCCCCCCCCCCCGCCAGCCTGGTTGCCCCTAACTGCCCTTCCTTGCAGACCTGGTCGCTCCCAACTGCCCTCCCCTGCCAGCCATCTTGTGACAACATGGGGGTGGCCATCTTGTGATGACATGGGGGCGGCCATCTTGTGATGATGTGAGGCGTGAGGGCCACCTAGGCTTTTATTAGTATAGATGACTTCTCATGTCTTCTCCATCTTCTAATGCCTGGCATCCAAGGAGGTCCAGTCCCTGGCAGAAGAACTCAGACCCAACACGCAGGCAATGAGAGAGCCATGTGAGGGGAGTACCAAGGGAGCCTGCTCAACCAAGGAGAAGCATTAGGGAGTCAAGAAAGTGTGAGGACCCATGGGCAAGTAAATTTATTGGGGGTCAGGGCAGAGTACATAAGCAAAAGCCATGAGAGGATTTCATTGGTGTGTTTGACTATCTAGATTACAATCAGAGGAGGGCAAGAAGGTGAACTGTGTCAAGGACAGCCTTATCACACCACTGCACCTGGCCACCTGGCAGGGGTTTTGTAGCCTCTTTGTGGGGATGTTGAAACAGCAAAAAATATGAAGTTTTAAAATTCATAATACAGAGTTGGTGTCAACAAAGGTTTGTTTTAATTTGTTTCCAGATTTAAATATATCTCAGCACCAACCCTAATTCAATTTTCTAATTGTTATTTCCTGAGAGGATAGTTTCTATCATCAGTGTGAGCTATTGTCAGGTGTGTTCTTACATTTTAGGGGTCTTTGAGATCAGTGAAGAAATATAACTTTAGCAGAGCCTGGAAAATGACTTTGTTTTGAAAATAAATGTTGATTATAACATAGATAATATTATCTGAACCCACATTTTGAGGTTTACCTTGCTGTGGAAATAATCTATTGTTTTAATTATGAAAAATCATGATTTCATTGACCAAATATTGAGTGTCTGCAATATATGACACTGAAGAAGATGCAAAAAATTTAGAAACAGTATCTATAATTAAATTGCTTATAATTTGATTTTATCAAAATGCCATACCATAGAACGTGCATTTCCAATGATAAATGTACATTAGTAATTTTAAATAACCATTAAAAGCATGCTGATTTAGAATTACATGAAGAAAGCAGTACCATACAAATAGGAAACATAGGCCTAGGAGACCAAGGTATTGAGACCTAGGGAAGAGGATTGATAGAGAGTAAAAAAGCCTTTTTTGTTAAAATCTGAGATCACCATCCGAGAGATGCAAATCAAAACTATAATGAGGTACCATCTCACACCTGTCAGAATGGCTATCATCAACAAATCAACAAACAAGTGCTGGAGAGGATGGGGGAAAAAGGAACCCTCGTGCACTGCTGGTGAGAATGCAGACTGGTGCAGAACTGTGGAGAACAGTATGGAGTTTCCTCAAAAAACTAAAAATGGAACTCCCATTTGACCCAGTGATCCCACTTTTAGGAATATATCCCAAGAAACTGGAAACACCTATCAGAAAGGATATATGCACTCCTATATTCATAGCAGCACAATTTACCATAGCTAAGATTTGGAAATAGCCTAAGTGCCCATCAGCAGATGAGTGGATTAAAAAACTGTGGTACATCTACACAATGGAATATTACACTGCTATAAAAAGGAAGGAACTCCTACCATTTACAACAGCATGGATGGACCTGGAGAGCATTATGCTAAGCGAAATAAGTCAGTTGGAGAAAGATAAATATCACATGATCTCACTCATTTGTGGAATATAATGAACAACATAAATTGATGAACAAAAACAGATTCAGAGACAGAGAAGCATCGATCAGACCGTCAAACCTCAGAGGGAAGGTAGGGAAAGGTTGGGGTAAGGGAGAGAGATCAACCCAAGGACTTGTATGCATATATATAAGCCCAACCAATGGACACAGACACCAGGAGGATGAGGGCATGAGTGGGGGGCTGTGGGAGGGGATAAGGACACATATGGAATACCTTAATCAATGAAGAAAATAAAAAAAATAAAATAAAATCTGAGATCACTGTATCTTATCATTTCTGCATACTCTATCCAGAGTACTAATTCTCCCTTAAAGTCCATATTTTTGTTGTGGCTTGGGGATCTGTGAAGTCTATAAAATTGCATCTAAAATTGTGTATATAGGAGTATCTTTCTGGGGAGAAATCTTAAACTGAGTTATTATTCTAAAATAATAATCCAGTAATATTAAGTATTACTAATGCAGATTTTGACATAATTTGCTTCTACTTTTAGGGAAGACACTCTGCTTGGTGCTAATATCTTAAAATTGGGATGGAAAGGCATAAATTATAGTCTTTAATTTTTCCCTTTTACCTGTGCACCCTCAGAGAAGTTATTCAACTATAATATCTTTCACTTTGCAATGATCCATACTCCCTTTCCTCTTGAGAGTCAAATGACATGAGCTATGTGACTGGCCAACATAAACAATAAAAGATATGCACACGTAGGGATTATTACTATTGTCTTAAATTGTTTGGGCTTCTGAAACTGCCAATCCAAGATATTTTCCTTTGCTAGTTGAAAATTTTATCCCATTACCAAGTAACTATGTCCTTTCTATCCTGCCAATACTGTCAGTTTAGTTTTTCAAAGATTGATTATTCAGTTCATAGACTTTCCATGTCTTTGGAGGCCTTCATTCTTTTATTTATTTAAAAAAATCCTTATTGTTAAAGTATTACATATGTCCCCCTTCTCCCTCATTGACCCCTTCTAGCCCACCTCCATCCCCGACCCCAGACCTTCACCATCCTATTGTCTGTGTCCATGGATTGTGCTTATATGAATACAAGGTCATTGGTTGATCTCTTCCCACCCTCCTACTCTCCCTTGTCCTCCCTCTGAGGCCTTTATTTTTAAATAAGTCAGTGTAAGTATTTAATACACCATGGCCAGTGCCTGGTCAACATCACAGAGGAGGCAGGGCAGGGTGCCCAACAAGCTGTAGTAGATCCCATGTTGTTCCTGGCCTAGGTCAGATTCTACAAAGGGAACTGGGGAAAATGAATTTTCTTTTCTTTCAATAAAGATCAAAGATAGGTTGAGTGAGTGAGACTGAGGAAGAAATCAAAGAGAAATGAATGTGATTTGACAATTCTGAGTTGAACTCCCTGCCTTATTTTCATGCAATCGTTAAGTCATATTCTTTCTGAGATGCTGTTACTGTTTTTAAAATGGAGATAAAAAAGAACAATCTCATAAGATTCTTTTAAGCCTGAAATAATCATATCTGTGGGATGCAGCTTGTCAACTGTAAAGTGATATGCCACTTTAAATGTTATTAGTCATTGATACACAAGGCAGAAACTACCACTTAATATTAGAGACAAGAGAGGTAGGAAGGAACTGGTGGTGGAAACTAGGACTTTCAGAAGTAAATTTGATTCTGAGTGTGGAAAATGGGAAGCCAAATGATTCAGAACTAGAACAGTACTGATAGTAATTGCAATACAATAAATGATTAGTAGGAAATACTCATTCAGCTGATAGATACTTCCCGTGAACTCTTCACTACAGTTTACTGTGTATGCTTTAAACTAAACTACTTACCAACTGGGCACATTTCTGATGTACCTCGTGGTTCTTGCTCCCACGCCAAACCTCACTGCTAATTAACAGCATATGTTTAGGAAAATCCAGTGAAACATTCTAACATGCAATCTGGGTTTGTTTCAAGTCCCAAGTCCCCTAAAGTTCAACAGATGGTGCTTGGCAATTTGCCTTTTCTTTAAATGAGAAAAATTTTGTGTTATCAATAGTGCAATACCCCCACCCTGCTGTCTTTTAGTGTAAATTAAGGCAAAGGTACTAAGAAAGCCAAAATTTAATGCCCCACCTTGGTGATTAGGTGCCCTCTGTAATCTAATGACAATTCATCTAATTATAGGCAATGTTTCTAGAAGGAAATAAGCCTCAAATTTTGATCTGGCAAAGCCAAAGCTCCAAATGTACCATATAAATGCTAATGTTATGCTACTCTTTTCTCATGGTTTCTGAGTCAGTGTCCAAAATTTACTTTTGTATGTTTGATCCTTCCTTCCCTTCCTTCTTTCCTGCCTCCTCCATTCTCTTCCTCCTCTCCTTGTTGTTACTAAAACCTTAACATTGAATTTTTGTTCTAAATTTCTTGAGGCCAAATCACAGAAATTATGGAACTGAAGTCTCCAAATGTTTCTTTAGGACAAAGAATTTAGAATCTCACCAGAATCCCAGGGCAATCCATGTGTTAAATTAAGTGCACGAGCAGATGAACCAGCATTTTGATACCGCACTACAGGAATATAGTGACTTGAAAGAATTATTTTATCTTTGAGAATGAGTAATGTGGACCAGGGAGTTCTACCATAAACATTTCTGGAATTGAAGAGATAAGTAATTTATAAATATCTGCTTGAGAATAAAATGTGGGAAAGAAGTACATCCTCCATCATTAGACATAGTTTTCTGGGACATCAGCTAATGTCAATTAAACACTGTTATTTCTTCAAGGACAGGGGATTTGTCCTAACCATTCTTATATCCCTAGGTGTAGAAGTAGGCTTGGCATTTAATAGGCACCCAGTAAGTGTTTTGAACAAACTGAAGAAAGACAGCAAAGAAAAAGCACATGCGTGGAAAAAGACAGCAAAGAAAAAGTACAAGAGATGGAAAGGGGAACTTATGATGATGTATAACAGTCTGTCAACATAAGATACTTAAGTTCCTATAGGATCACACTAACTCCATGAGATTGAATATATAGTCACTGAATTCCTGAGCTTTCTTATCTGAAAAAGTAGAGTCTTAAAAAAAAGAGATTTTTTATATTTTGTTAAATTTTTCTTATTTTTTTATAACCAACCACCTTTCATTTAAATATTTGATCTTTCAATTAAATGCATTTCCTCTGTTCAATTAAGTAGTGTCCTCTTCTTGACCACAACAATGAGGCACACTATTTTTTTTTCTTTTTTCAGGTTTCTTTTTTTTTATTTTTATTTTTTTAATTAAATCTTTATTGTTCAGATTATTACATAAGTTACTCTTTTTTCCCACCATAACTCCCCTCCACCCAGTTCCCACCACACCCTCCACCCTCACTCCCCACCCACTGTCCTCATCCATAGGTGCACGTTTATTGTCTAATCTCTTCACTCACCCCCACACCCCTTTCCCCCGCCCCAAGAATAGTCAGTCCATTCCCATTCTATGCCCCTGATTCTATTACAATCACCAGTTTATTCTGTTCATCAGATTATTTATTCACTTGATTTTTAGATTTACTTGTTGATAGATGTGTATTTGTTGTTCATAATTTGTATCTTTACCTTTTTCTTCTTCTTCCTCTTCTTAAAGGATACCTTTCAGCATTTCATATAATACTGGTTTGGTGGTGATGAACTCCTTTAGCTTTTTCTTATCTGTGAAGCTCTTTATCTGGCCTTCACTTCTGAATGATAGCTTTGCTGGATAAAGTAGTCTTGGTTGTAGGTTCTTGGTATTCATCACTTTGAATATTTCTTTCCACTCCCTTCTGGCCTGCACAGTTTCTGTTGAGAAATCAGCTGACAGTCGTATGGGTACTCCCTTGTAGGTAACTGATTTTCTTTCTCTTGCTGCTTTTAGGATTCTCTCTTTGTCTTTTGCTCTTGGCATTTTAATTATGATGTATCTTGGTGTGGTCCTCTTTGGGTTCCTTTTGTTTGGGGTTCTCTGCGCTTCCTGGACTTGGAAGTCTATTCCTTTCACCAGGTAGGGGAAGTTTTCTGTCATTATTTCTTCAAATAGGTTTTCAATATCTTGCTCTCTCTCATCTTCTGGCACCCCTATAATTCGGATGTTGGTACGCTTGAAGCTGTCCCAGAGGCTCCTTACACTATCTTCGTATTTTTGGATTCTTTTTTCATTTTGCTTTTCCAGTTGGGTGCTTTTTGCTTCTTATTTTTTTTATAACCAACCACCTTTCATTTAAATATTTGATCTTTCAATTAAATGCATTTCCTCTGTTCAATTAAGTAGTGTCCTCTTCTTGACCACAACAATGAGGCACACTATTGACAGAAGTTTCCTACATTGTATTAGAAACGTATAAGCTTGCATTAGAACTTCTTGGGCTTTGAAAATTAGCATCTGTCCTTTATACCTTGAAAAATTACAAAATGTTTCTCCCAATATTTTGCAATTTCTTCCTCCTCCTCTTAAAATATATATTTACACTTTTTTCCTTAACTGTGGAAATAATATTGGCTTTCTGTTTTTAAAAAGTGAGAAGACCTATAACCCTTGTTTATCACTTTTGCGGTAGATTTACTTTTATTTTACTTCTGAGGCATTCATGTATAGTTTGTGATTCTTTGATTCTTATATAACTGAACTAGATTTTTTTCTTCTAAGAAGTATTTTGATAATATGCAACAATTTTGTTATACTTTCCTCCTCCCTTTAGTCACAAGACAATTAAATTTTACTTTGAAAAAATATTAGAATTACCCAAATATAACAAAAATAAGATGTCCTTTACCCAGTTTCCCTTATATCAACTTATATATCCATGGTACAATGGTCAAAACTGCAGGACTTATTTTAATTGTACCAATATTTCCATTCTTGACCTTTTTCTGTTCCAAGATCCAGTCCAGGATCTCACACTGCATTTAGTTGTTGTGTCCCCTTAGTCTCCTCAAGTCTGTGACAGTTTCTTGGTCAAAACTTGTCTTTCATGACCTTGGTACTTTAGTGAGTACTGGTAATTGAAATATTTTTGACACAAATCTTAGCTGAAATTTTAAATGTTTATTACAAGTATGTATTTGTTCCTTTGTGGCTTATTGGATTGTGTTGTGTTTATTAGAGTTTTAGTGATTTTGCTTAAAAGTTACAAGAGTTTCTTATATATTAAAATATTGACATAAATTACATTTGCTTAAAATATTTTTCCATCATGAGTACACCATTTGAAGTATGTGGTGGTTTATTTTGTTTTGTTTTTCTTAGTTTATGTGTGTTTACATTGATAACCTTTTTCCTTGTGAAGTCTTCTATCATTTTAAACATAAGAGCTTCTCTCTTACCTAGTAATCAGAAATATTCAGATATATTTTATTCCAGTTGTTTTATAGTTTGATCATCTTAGGGCAATTTAATTGATTTATAATTTACTTTGATCACTTCTAAGCATAAGAAATTATCCTTATGCAGGTAGTATCAGAAATATTCACATGTATTTTATTCTACTTTTTAAAATGTATATAATTTAAAAAAACATATTAGTGCATATAACGTTTTAATCTACCTGTAGTTTATTATTTATATGATATCAGGCTAAGATCTATGTGATGTTTTCTAAATAATTAACCAATATTCTCTAACATTTGATTTCATATATAGTGGTATTGTCTCTTTCTTTGTATCCTACGATCTGTTTATGGTCTATTTGGTTTGTTCAATTGATTTTATGTCCAATTTTCTCTCACTAATTGACTATGTTAATTACTGTTGCTTTATTCTAACAAATTTTAACCCATTACTTTTGATTTTTCAAAATGTTATCTCTTTTGCTTTCTCATTTTTCCATGTGAATATCAGAATCATTTGGTATAGTTCTAAGAGATTCTCATTATTTTTCTAATATTTAGATCTTTTAGTGAAATTTTATAGTTTCCTTCATGTAGCTATATAACACATAACTTATAAAAGTCATTGTTTTAAAGTTTTGTCTATTTAATCTGTAGATATATCTTTTAAAATTATATATTTAAACTAGAGGCCCAGTGCACAAAATTAGTGCACCGGGGGGGGGGAGTCCCCTCAGCCCAGCCTGCACCCTCTCCAATCTGGGACCCCTCGGGGGATGTTCTACTGCCGGTTTAGGCACAATCCTGGGGATAGGGCCTAAACCAGCAGTTGGACATCCCTCTCACAATCCTGGACTACTGGCTCCTAATCGCTCACCTGCCTGCCTGCTTGGTCACCCCTAACTGCCCCCTGCCTGCTGGCCTGATCACCCCTCACTGCCTTGGCGTGCCAGCCTGATTGCCCTTAACTGCCCCCCCTGCCAACCTGGTCGCCCCTAACTGCCCCCTGCTGTCTGCCAGGTCACCCCCAACTGCACCCCCCTGCTGGCCTGGTCACCCTCAACTGTCTCCCTGCTGGCCTGGTTGCCCCCAACTGCCCCCCATTGTTGGCCTGGTCACCCCCAACTGCTCCCTCTGCTGGCCTGGTTGCCCCTCATGGCCCCCCGCCAGCCTGGTCGCCCCATGCAGCCTGCTTGTTCAGTCATTTGGTCATTCCTCACTAACCCCCCTGCCAGCCTTGTCATAGGCAGCCATCTTGTGAGGGCATGAGGGTTAATTTGCATATTACCTCTTTATTATATAAGATTGCTTAATAAAGAAACACAGGAAAGCTAAATATTCTTATATAATTATCTTTTTATAAAGCTACTTAATTGAGCTCTAAATAAGTATAATAATTCAGCATGTTTTCTTGGGTTTTTCAAAAATGATAAATTTATCTCTTCCTTTTCTAATACTTTTTGTCATAGCTTGTTTGAGATTGATTGACTTTCTAAAACAGGGTTAAAAAACACTGTGTTTAAGGATTTCTCTAATATTTTGTCATTAAGTATGATTTTGAGTCAGAAATTATGTTGAATGTAGGGCACAGATCAGATGCTTTAATGAAAAGAGAAAAAAAATATGGAAAGTCACTAATTTTCTTTTGCTTATGAGCATTTCTAGAGAGTTATCAGTTGTGAGAGTCTCACCACAGCTTGACATGTAAATATGTAGTTCTCACCAAATGAAATTGTTAAGTCCAGGCTATTTAAGATTTAATACAGTTAACAGTATGAAGTTTTTAATATTTTCTGGATGCCTGTGACCTCCTAAATCTTCTTTGTAATTATCCACAAGAGATTAAATGAGAGGTCTACCTCTGATATAAGGAATTTCATGGTAAGCAGAATCAATGGTTTTAGTTGCTGAGATTACCAGCTTTTATGCAGATACTGGAAGTTCCATTAAATCAGATAATGTCCATGAGCTGCCAGCAAGCTGTCAAATTCACAATAGATACTTAGTAAACATTAACCATTCCCTCTCCAGCTTTTAAGAGATAATCTAATATTTACTCAAGAAATGTAGGCGAGAGCCTAAAGAAATCAAAAAGGGCTGTGAATGATTTTATGAGTTGGTTGTAATTCAGGCTTTCTACCTTCATCTTGGCTTCTGGAAATTTCTCCCTTGGCTTTTCTCACTCTCCTCTCTTTAGACTTGTTTAGCCTAGGTCCAGACCTATCATCATTTTCTTCTCTTATATTTAGCAGAGATCTGTTTGGACTCTTAAAAAATAGACCTTGTAAACAAACTAAGAAATCAAACAAAATTAAAATAACAATAAAATCAAATAGAAGAAGAATTTAGAATGAAGAGTTTCAATTAATTCCAGTAGCATTCACTGAGTATCAATCTCTATGAAGGGCTACTATAAAGGTTAAGCCCAGAAATATCTCCCTTCAAGTGTGTCAACTGGAAAGAGGAATAGAGGAGTTCTAGACTCCAGAGGTTGGTTGGAATAGCTCTCAAAAATGAGTTTTCCTGTTCTCCCAAATCCTGACTTGGCTTTTTAGGCCTTTCACCCTGACTTTGCACTCTACCAGAAGAAGAGTCAAAGGGAATACCAATCATGTTTTTACTTTGGAGAATATTAGGAAATAGAGGAAAATTTTTTGTGAGGAATAGAAGAAGCCACTCAAATGAAAGACCAAAGTGTAGACTTCAGAGGCCTCAGGGAACAATATGAGCCTGGTCGAACTCTATTCTGTAAAGGTAGAGAAGAGGGCGGATGCTCAGATCCAGCACAGAGGATTTCTTGTGTGCAAAACTCAGGTACCAATATGGAGGTGAGAGGGGAGAATAGCAAAGTATAATCCTGAGCAGGGAATGATGAATGCAAATTAAGAGTATATAAGTCTATTATGCATTTAAAATTCACTAAATATTAACAGCATTTTATATCTACTTTATTGAGATATTAATTTTATATTAGTGATGATATCACTAATATTTACAATGATTTATAGATTAACTAATAACCTCCTTCCCTATAATTGATGTTTCCTTATGAGGTCATAATTCCTCAGAGTGAATTCTTTTATTCTAAGTCTTCTCATGTACCCCGCCACTCTCTCGCATCTCAGTTAAGGATGGATTTACTGTATTTTACATAGTGGGGAATTAACTGGCTGTAACATCCTAGTTTGATTGCCCTTATGGATAGAACACCGAGGTAAGTTTATATCACCTCTACTTCATAGTAAGTTATGTGTTTGGGAGTTTCTCTCTCCAGAGCTAAGTGGTAAGGACTTAGGCATCATAGCTTATAATCATATGTCTCAGAACCAACTGCCTGGTTTGAATTATGTTCTTTGTTATTTCTAACCCCATTGGCTTGGGCAAGTTTTTTCTACAGGTATTTCTTAGTGCCTCAGTTTCCCCCTATGTAAATGAGCATGACAATAATACCTACTTTATAAGATTGTTATGTAGATTTAATGAGTTAAAGTTTGTAGCTCATCTAATATCAGTTTTTGGCTTGTTAAAAATACTGATGTTGGAAATAAAATTTAGATATTCTCTCCTAGCCTAAACTTTTAAATCTTTTGGCTTTATACCCCAGCAAATTTCCATTGAAAAATCAGATCCAGACATTGGAACAAATATCATTTGTTTGATATGTTCAGTTTACAAAGCTCTTCTCATTTCAGTTTAATTGTTACAATACTATGAGGAAGGCATGTATGAATTCTCAAGAATGTCATTTTTAAGTAAATAGGCTAGGAGAAAGGAAGTCAATGGATGGATGGATGGATGAATTGGCAAATGGGCGGCCCTGGTGGATAAACATCTGGTGGTATGAATATTACGGATTTGGTTAATGTAAGTAAGTGTTAAATCTGGACTTAATTTTCAAAAAACTGGATGAGAAAGACTTTACATAATCTAGGAATAAAATATTTTCAGAGAAGAAAAAGTTACTCTTTGAAAAAAGGAAATTATGAAAGAAAAAATGTGTTTGGTTTGGATTGATGCATTCTAACAGTGTTGAAAATCTAATCGCTATAAAACCAAAAAATCAAAAAAGGAAGACTTTAAAAACAAAGTGAAACAAGCCAATTGAATTTTACTTTTCCAGGCTTCAGGAATGCCAAAAAAATAAACACAGAGGCAAAGCATCATGATCTTAATGAGCTACAATGATGCATAAGAAAGGGAATCACTTTTGTATTTCTTGATTGTGTTTATTTCTCCACCATATTAAAACATTTACATAAATGGTGTGAAATCTCTGAAACCACCCAAATGTTTTCTGTGGTATATTAACTTTTCAATCCAAATTTCTGATTATTTGGAAACATCGCATGCTGGGTGTTTCCAGATGTTTGTAATTTGGCATCCTTTACATCTGGAAGACTCTAGCCTGGTGTAAGGCAAAGATGGTTAGCTTGGGTCCTGGGGACTGAGGTTTCCCAAGAGAATTTGGGAACATCATTTACCCATTCCGGATCTCAGTCTCTCTTTCATAAAATTGAGAGGTTGGGACTAAAGTATGCCTAAAACTCACTGCAACTCCATAACTGCCAGCCCTCACTCCAGCATCATTTTAAGTGGGATTTTGTAGACATTGCTTCCTTTTGTTTCATATTTTTGACAAAGTCCTCTCCACCTTGGAGAATGACGCCATACGAAGCTTTAGGCCAAGTTAGGCTCCAGGCACTTCAGCAGAATTAAAATAATCAACATGTGTCTGTGACAGCCACCCAGCCAGACCACGCACAGGAGAAATCCCCCCCACCCCTGGATGGGCTTCACACTAAATGCCCACACTTAACTGTGACCCTATTTAATTTTGCTATGTGTCTGGAACTGATCAGACATAGGAGGCTTTCATGAACTGGGAAAGTTCTGACTTTTAAGATGAGACCTGGAGGTCAAGCCTGTTCAGCCATAAAAAGGATGCTTATGAGGGAAAGTCCTTGAAGGACTCATCGTGGCTTTTTTGAAGTTAATGCTGATGCTATATTTGGGGATCCAGTAAACTGCTTAAGTAGAAAGGAAGGAAAAAATGTTGGATTAAGATGGAAAAGAAGAGGCAAACCTGGCTATTAGGAAAGTTTTCCCACTCTTCCCCCAAAAGCATCTTTTAATTGATTTTACTTTTTCCTAAGTCTCTTGGACTTTTACATTATTAAGGAAAAATATCTGTGTGCTAAAAGTTATCCCTGATTTCATGATATCTGATGCCCATTTCTTGAATCACTACCTTTGTTTTTACCAGACACCTGGTGTTGAATGCCTTAGACTTTCTGGAGGTGGCAGTCACCACAGCTAATGGAAGAGACTTTGAAGCTAATTTGATAGCTTCTTACTTTATTACAGAAGTAAACCAACTGTGATCCTTTCTAATCACAGCCGTTGGGCTTGTGCCACCTCCTGCTGACATTGATCATGGCTACTGACTGGTTGTGTCTACTGGACAAGGCTTGCTAAGATTCATTCTCAACAATATCATTAATATCCACTGAAAGTCTACCCTTCCTAAAGTCTCAAGACAGCAAGAAACATGACAAGTTCTTGTCACAATGAAAAGAAGACATACTTAAACAGAAATAATCACACCAACATTAATTGTGGGTTTGTGGGTGTATGTATGTGTGTGTGTATGTTTTAAGCAATGTCACATAGATTTTTCCATTTGCTTCTAGCAGCAACCATTTGAGGCAAACCAAACAGGATTATCATTACTATTTTATTCATGAGGTTATTAAACTAGGAGGGCAGTGCAGAGACTTGACTGAGGTTCCACAAATGGAAGACAGACCCAGGGTCATCTGTCTGCTTACTATTACAAAGTACAGTTAACAGTAGAGGAAATAACCATGAGCATTCTGACAGGTACGGATTTAGGACTGGATGTAGGAATAGAGGGACATTTTCATGTAAGAATAAATAAATAAGTCACTGAGTCAATAGCATTTCTCAGCTCTGGAAACTGAGCTCACCCTGTCCAGTATCATATTCTGAATATGGAGCTCTCGCATTGTGCTTCTGGATTAGAAAGAAATATCTTGTATTTGGATGTAAGATAGGCATTTATTCTAGGAGAATACATGCTTAAATGTAACATCAGTATCATTAATGAAAATTATCTGAGAGGAGTCTGTGTTCACAGACACTAGGCGGACCAGTCCCCTTTGGGTTTTTCTCTTCATTTATTGAAATGAATAGCAATTTTCTTGGCTTTCTCAAGGGAGGCCTTGGTCAAATGTGTTTCAAGTCTTCCATGTGTGTTTTGGACAAGACTGAATGGTATAAAATCCAATAGTTTTTTTCTTATATCAGTCACAGTGGCACTAAGGTCTCTGCGTATATTTCCATAATAGTTAGTACATTACCATGTAAGGAGTTTGCAGACATCTGTATTAGAGGGAAATATAGAAATAGTTATTCTGTCTTAAAATAGTAAACAATTTAAAGAGAGGAGTACAGCATTCTCAAGTGGTACATGCAGAAATATATTTAACAACCACTTTTAGTTCATTCCCTCCTTATGCCCATATAAAAATAAACCAACAGCATGAAATAGTGGAGTTAGAAAGACCTGAAATATTTAACTTAGTTAAGCTGCGGTTTTCTCACCAGTAAAATAGGACTATTAGCACCCACCTTATAGTGTTACTAGGAAGATTAAATTAATGGTAATTAATTTAAAGTGCTTTGCACAATAGTACAATATGTGTTAATTATTATTATTATTATTATTATTATTAATTTGTATAAATGTGCATCTGTATGCAAGAGGATTAATTGGTGAGGAAATATGAATAATGAGTTTACCAAATAGACTATAATGACTGAGAAAATAACTTAAAGTAGGCATCTTCTTCTTAGAAATTATTCTTACTGAGTAGTACAGCACTTCTTCATAAAGGTTAATGTACTTCACGAGTGGCAGCATGTAAAAGTTTTCATTATGAGAGAATGGGTTCCTCAAGGACTATAGAATTGTCCACTCACATGACAATTTGTGAGAAAGATAAGTTAAGCACGTTTATTTTCACCGACTTGTTCAAATCTGTTATATTTAAGGTTAATATGTATATCCAGGATGTATGTGTCTATGGCATTAGCAAGTATTCTCTGGCATTAAAGCATTTTTCTACTCTCTTGGGACCAATTGTTACCATTCCAGTGTCCAAAAGAATTTGGCTTTAATTACAAAGACAAGATCATTGAAATTAGAGAAATTTTTCAGGAAATGGATTGTAGAGAGATATAATGTTCATCTGTTTGCTTGCAGATCCACACACAAAGCTTGCCTCCTGATCCAAGATTAACAAGAGCCATAGCATCAGCAGCGCTCAGCATCTCTTACCACATGCATAATGCATTGTGGCTTAGAGGTGTGGCTCAATGGCAAACACATAACTGTGTACTGCTGGCAGTGACTGTGGTAAGGAGAAATCCAGAAGAGAACTTCTTTTTAAATCCATTTCCCATTATCCAAGCTGTCTTTGGACTTGTTTTGGTTATTGTCAGGAATCAGATATATTTACCATGCTGTTGCTGGCTCCATGCAGTTAACAAATCTTTTGTACCCCATGTGTGTGCTATTTAGCCTCTGGAAATAATACCTCTTTTTGAAATATTTTTTGGGATGATTCCCAAACTTCTGTAACTGGAGAACCAACAGTAAAATAGTTTTTTGGTTTTGTTTTTTTTTGGTTGTGTGCTTTTTTTTTTCCCCTGAGAGAGCAGCTGAGGTGGCTTAAATTTAAACTACTAAGTAGAATTTCACTGCTTGAGTTATGGCTGCCTGATTTATGAAGGAAAAAGAAATGACATTGCCATATGATACACTGCTTCCTTGAACAGAATTCTTTAGGGTATTTGACTGACAGAACAGCTGGAAAGGGACTAAAGAACAAATGTAAGGGAACACAGAGGGAGAAGATGGGGTAGGTTTCATGATAGAGAGTTGAGATCTAAGATATTGATAGCCCATGATAAAAATATTTTTAAAGGACCAACATTTTCTCCTGAAAGGACTCATTAGTTTAGTGTACCTACATTTGAAGGGCTACTTTAGACCTATGTGATGAGTGGATTGGAAACCAGCTGGTGAAAATGTAACACAGGTTCTAGTCATCATAAAACAGGATGTTAGAATGGCCAAAGCTGTATAAAACTATAACGGGCTGCTTTGGAAGATGGTGAATTTCCTGTCACCGGGGGTTACTTCAAGAAGAAGTAATATGACCATTGATAGAACTTTAAGAAGATTCAGGTACCAAAAGAGAGGGTGGAGGTTTGACCAAGCTTGTATTCTCAAGGTCTTTTTTATCTTCGAGATTCAATGGATAAAGTAGTGGGAATATGGTAAACTTCTGTTCAATTTGTAATTTAAAAATTGTCATTCTTCTCACAAATCACATCCAGATTAAAAAATAAAGTAAAACTAATACAAGATAATATTGAAAAATATTATATAAGTGAAAAATAAAATAAGAATTAAGGATTATTATTATTCTCATTATATACATGAAATAATTAAGATAAATTAGGACTTATCACATATTCTTAGCAACAAAAAAATAGGAAATTCTCTCAATGATTTATATTGTGGATTTCTTCTCCCTTCAGAATAAGCAAACCATAGATACATTGCTGATGATTGAGGCAGAGAATTGAGAGACATATCATCATTCCTTAGTTCTAAGGGAAAATATCAGTCAAGAAGCAAGATGCAGACACAACACATGCTTGCACACAAACTTCTTCAACCTCCATTTATCTCCAGCCCTTTCCTTTGGGAAAAGTTGCAGGCCAGGCAAGAATGTAACACTTAGGATCTTGTTAAAAGCAGTTCTCCAAAGGTACTGGCTGAACCCTAGTTCATTCCAGGAATACCCAAAAGGTTAAAGTGTTAAGGGGCCCCATCTGCATTCTGTAACATGAGCCCTGGGCGAGTGCAATGATGCTGAACTAAATCAGATACTAATGATAGCCGCTTGGGAAAGATCAGAAATGCTGAACCCATTCTCAAGTAGATATTTCTTCTTGAGGAGTAGTTCAGGGTTGGCCAAAAGAAGATGAGCAAGTTGCATGTCAGACTCCTAAATCAGTGCTGTTTCTTCTGTAGAATAGTTTCATATTGGCAAGAAAGGAAGGTCCTGGGATGGGAATGATTTATTCTTCAGTGAGTGAAGCCAGGTAGGGAGAGCCAAAGGGTCTCTGAGTAAGGCTTGTTATTTATGAAGCACCCTTTCAAACTTTTCACACTGTAGGTTTTTATATGGATTAAGCTGAATATACTATTTAAAACTTTCATTATTGGAATGTATGTGATATAAATAGATAAAAATAGCAAGTTTGAAGTCATCTTAAAGATCCTCTGGCCTAATCCTTTCACTTTAAAAATGAAGTAGCAGATTCAGAGATATTGATTGGCTTGCTTAAGTTACTCACCAAGTTGCCAGCAGAGCCAAAACTAGAATCTACGTCTTTTGCGTCCTGGTCTCACATGTCCTCATTACCGAAGTGGAAAAGACATCAGGCCCAGGAATGGCAGACAAGACAGTGAACTCCTCATTTTGACTCAAGCCACAGATGTGGGCATAGGGTTGGTGTCCACATTCATTTGAGTAGAATACATTCACAATGTAAATTACTCATCCAGCCTAATTTCCCACTCTTGCCAATCAGCCTCAGACAATTGGAATGCCTTTCTCAGTACATAACCTATACTTTCCAGGCACTGTACTTTTGTCAGTTACACTTATTTCACCCAGAATACCTTTCTCTATCCATCTTCAGCTGCTCAGCCCTGTTCATGTATCATGGTTGATCCCAAGTGTCACTCCTTTATGGAGTCTTACTTCTCTCTCCCAATAATATGCGTTCTCACATAGCCATACCTGTTGGTCATCTGTCTACTTTTCTCTCAGAAAGAATAAAAAGTATTTGGAGAAAATAATTTCAGTGACAAGAAAATACAAGAAATTCTCTGACTTCATGAAGACCTGATGTAGGTACACATTCATTTATTCAATCAATCATTCTTTCATTTAATCTTTTAGTTTAACAAACTTTTGCTGAGCACCTACTTCTCGTATCCAAGTCACATCTTTTCCTCAAAGGCCAGCATAAATATGTTCTTCATAAATCTCTCCCTAATTCCTCACCTGTAAGTAATAAATGCTTCCCATAAATCAGTTATTTATTGTCTGTATTTTTCAACCAAACATTTTTTTCCCTCTAGTAGACAATAAATTCCCAGAGGTGAGTACAGTGATTCTGAACTAAACCAGACCCTAATGATAGCAGCTTGGGAAAGATCAGAAATGTTGGACCCATTCTCATCTTGAGGAGTAGTTCAAGGTTGGTCCAAAAGGGATGAGCAAGACACAAAAAGGGAGTGCATATCAGACTCCTAGATCAGTGCTATTTTTCTTGGGGGAAAAATACCAAGGAAAGATAATGCACAATTTTTTTCCGATTTTATTTTTTAAATAGGATTGAGTCAGATATTTACTGATAGCCAGCACACTAAATTTTTGGTCTCTGCGCAGTATGCAAAAATGATGAGGTGATGATTTAATTGACTTTTTTCCCCCTTTTTCTCCCTCATAGGGGATTTTCAAGTCATCAGTATTTGGCAGCCAGGACTATTCCATTTACCCTCTGGTTCTGGAAAAGATATTTGAAAACCTTGCAGCATTCAAAGCTAGGGTTGTTAAAATCATCATTTCCCTAAAGGATGTCAGAAATCCTAAGGGGAAATATTTACAAGGAAAATCTGTTTTCTCTTTGGAATTTACAGATTTTATTTGTCTATTTTTCTCTTCTTACATGCCTCACCCTTGCGTCATCCCACGTGGCAAGAAGAGAGATCCAGTTGTCTTTCCATGGATGGATCCACCATCCAGTAGCTGGTGAAGTCTCTGCCTGTTTAAGTGAAATGCGTTTCAGTTCATCAAAGTTGGCTAAAATTATCATTAGTTTATTTTAATTTTTTTAAATGCTTAAGAATGACTTAATTAATAGTTCCAGTTTAACCAAACTCCTTTTGAGAAATAGCTATCAAGAGAGTGGTATAATTGTTAATTAGCTACCATAATTTTTAAACTTGATGAAGTGATAAATGGCATCTATCTTGAGTTAAGTGTTCTTTCTGTGTGTTCCCACACCACTCCCTTTTGCATTTAACTCACAATTTATTATCTGTTTACTTGCAGTAGCCCTCACAATGCTATAATCTCGTATTATATGGATATCCATATGTATTGAGAGACACACTCATGCCCTGGGTGCCTATCATGTATAATCAGTGACTAACCCACAGAAACATCAAGGATTCTCAATAAGTGTTTGATGAGTGGACACGTACATGAACAGGCTTTCATCAAGTTCTTATTGAGACCCAAATTATACCAAAGAGGGTAATACAACAGCCAATCAGAGAGACATAGAAACACAGCTTTTTAGGAATTGAGTATAATTTCAAATTTAAAAAGATAAGATAGTCCTGTTTTGTTTTTCTACAAATGAGGTATTTTATTATTTATTTTTAGCTTGCAAAATCTCAATCTTCTTCTGTATACTAGTAAACGATACCTTTAGAACTCTGCCCCCAGAGGACCTGTCTGTGGATCGTTGTGATACTCTGAAGGAGGCACTATGCGGGGTAGCTCAGGAGTTTAACCAGGCACGTGGGATTTGGTGGTTCATGGCAGACACAGCAGAGGAAATGATGTCTAAGCAAACTACTAAAGATGAATAAGAACTAATGAGGCAAAGATTGGGAAGGAGAATTTTCCAGGGAAAGGACTCTCAGAGGGGAGAGAGAATGGAACTGATACAGAATTCTACAGGACCACAGTTTAGAAAGCAACAAAGAGCAGTTGAGTCTGGCAGGTACACCCAGACCAGCCAGGTAGGAGCTTCTGAGTCACTTAAGGAATTTGAACTTTAGCCTCAGATTAGGGGAGAGCCTTTGAAAGTTTAAATCAGGGAGGGATAAGATCAGATATGCATTTTAGAAAGATTATTCTGGCTTCTGTGTGGTAAATAGATTAAGGGGAGCAGGAGTTCACAAGAATGTGTGCTTGAATATGATGCCCTTCATACACATGTGCGTGCATACATGTACACATGAACACATACGCACAGCTTTTCAGAATTTCACTTGTCTTATTTAAATTACATAAATCAAATTCACTGGTGGCATTTTCAAAGATTAAGCTCTTCCTTACCTGAAAAATATTTTTTTTCAGGAAATCATGATAAACCTTGATTCCCAGAGGAGTATTTTTCCTCTGGGAATCAAGGTTAGATAGCACACAATTTTTTCCATTAAAAAAAATAGGATTGAATTAGATATTTACTTATAGCCTACCACACTAAACTTCTCACTCTACTTCCATGTGTTTCTTCATAACACACATATGCCATATGTTTACTTATGAAAATGAGGAGACAAGATAAAAATAATAATTATTAAGTCCTAAATTAAGTCCCCTGATTCTACTTGACCACAGCTACTATTATTATTTGGCATATAAAACTTTTCTTATGAGTTTATATTACATAACTGGATTCATACTATACATATACAGTCTGCTTTGTTCTCAAGAGCATATCATAAGCATCTCTGCATGCCTCATTAGTCTCAGTGGACACAAAATATTCTACCATATGATTGTACTGTAATTTAGTCCATCCCTGTTGTTAGAAACTTGACTTTTCATTTGATCAGACCGGAGTCCATGTGAGTTTCAGAAATTCTTCTTCCACAAAATTAAGATGATATTTCCCAGGCAGACTTCTCTGTCTGATTATGTGGTGTTATGGGTTTTCAGCATTTTGGGGGAACTTTACCACTAATTAAAATAATACCCAGAAAGTATCATCCCATTGGGAGTTTTCTACATTAGGAAAACCTTTTACTTACAATAAAATGAAAAGAGATGCTTAGCAGAATATTCTTGATCAAATTCCTTTTTAGAATAAATCAAAATGGGAGGTTTATGTACCATAAATAAAAACAGACTTACCACTCCAGAATGCCTATAAGAGAAGAATCATTTGCCTTGAATTTTTTAGCCTTATCCTAAGATATTATAAAGGAAACCAGGTATTTAAATTTTCATTAGGAACTCTGTTTCTTCCTATCCATGTTTTCCATCCTGTTTTAATGTTAAATGGGTCTACCAAGGTAATTTCATGATACTTTTTGTACAAAGAAAACTGAATTAAAAGTTAGAATTTTCTCATTTGGTTGCTAGCATTGTCATTGATCAGTTTATTACTTGAGAATATAGCTGAGAGATTAAGGGTCTGAGATCTGGTGTAAGACATCATTGGGTTCAAAGTCAGATTCAATTACTCATAGTTTTTAATTTTCTTAATTGTAAATGAAGTTATTGATTCCTACTTCACTATTATTTTTTAAAATGTGGTATGTTAGCTTGCTAAGGCTTCCATAACATAGTATTGCAGACAGGTGGATTAAGCAACAGACATTTATTTTCTCACAGTTCTTGAGGCCTGAGTTTCAAGATCACAGTATCTATAATATTCTGAGGTCAACCTCTTGGCTTGCAGATGGTCACCTTCTCACTGTATCCTCATCTGGTCTTTTCCTCTGTGTGCCAAGAGTCCCTGGTCTTTCTGTGTCCTAATCTTTTCTTATAAAGACACCAGTCAGATGGGATTAGGGCCTACCCTAAAGGCCTCATTTTAACTTAATTACCTCTAAAAGTCCCTATCTCCAAATACAGTCACATTCTGAGGCACTGGGAGTTAGGGCCTCAGCATATGCATTTTAGGGGATAAAGTTTAGCCCATAACATTTGGTAATATAACTAAACATTTATTTCAGTTCTCTGACATATTATGTGCTCAATAATAGTAGCAACTATTATTATTTAGCCTCTCTGAGCTTCATTTTTCTCAGTGTGAAATTAGATATTAATATCCACACAGCCTGCATATGATGATGACTTGAGATAATTTATGTTAAATTTATTTATAAAATAAGTAGTAGGAGTTTGTTGTTAATTTCAGATATGTACATACATATTTACTCCCTTCCCTTTGAGAATATGCACATTTTATCCAGGCATTTGCACTTAGCCTCTTTTCCATTAGAACTGGGATTTCCAAGAGTAGGATTTAGGCTCTCATTTATCTCCCTTTTATTCTTATAGGTCTCAGAATTCTCACTTCCTGCATAGGAAAGCAAACATTAATAATTACCAATTCATAAAGCCTTTCCCATAGAGACTCTGCTCATATGGGGCATGAGGCAATAATTAATGAAAGTGTAACAGAGTCTCTCCAAGTAGAGGCAGGTGAGAATTCCTCCAGTGCCCCATGGGAGTGTTTTCAAATGAAAATCATGAACACTGCTCATATTATTTTGTAATAAGACCACATGTTCTTCTGGGTAGAAAGAGTAGAAGTGGCGACTTCCAGATGGAAGGCTATGTTCATTTTAATGACTTGGCTGGGATTTCTCTCTGGTTGAAATTGGACTTGCTATGGAGTCTTTAAAATATACAAGGTTTTAGATTGACAGAAGGTGAGTCTTCCAGAAATGGAAACTGTGGCATTTTAGCACTTTATTGGCCTGCATGACATACTGTACTTTTGGAGTGTAAGTATGTGGCCTGGTTCCATAGTGCTCAGGATTCAAGGCCAGGTGGAGAACTGATTGGAGGTTTAGGGTATATTGGCACCTGGAGCTCAGTGGGATTCATCTAATCTGCCTGTGTCACTGTAGGTCATTCTACATTGCTAGTATAACCTACTAATTTAGATGGAGATGTTTCTGGAAGAGAGTTTCAAAAGTTTCAAGTCACTCCATTATTCTGAAATTTTCAAGTGCCCTTCCAAATATGACACCATATTTGCTTAGCTTCAAATCCACAATACTTTGGCACTATTCTACTTCTTAAGTATTTTCAGCTACTCTAAAACCCACTCTCAATATTTGTACTCCCAACAAACTAATTCTCATACGTAGTATGTCCCCAGTGTCTTACCCATGATGAAATGCTCTCCCTGGCACCTCTGCCTGTTGAAATCCCATCCAACCTTCAGTGTTCATTACAAATGCTATATTCATAATAAGATCTCCAGGAAGACTCTCGGGATCCAAATCCACCTCGTTAAAAGTGATTTTTGCTACTTTGAATCCTTACAGTAATCTGTTTTTTCTTTCCTTATAGTCCCTTACTTAATCCTGAATTATAGGTATTGGTCTGATTTCTCATCCCATCCCCCAGAGTAGCTACTGAAAAACAGGACTTATCTCACCCATCCAATACTTAGCACAAGACCTTCATTAAATGTTGAATTGAAAGACAAAAGTAGAGTAACCTGAGCCTCAGGGATCCTAGAAAGACAAAGCTTATAGTACCATATGCAAACGAGGTGGGAATACTGGATTCCATGGAGGATCATAGTGGCAATCTTTTCTTAGTACAAACCAACCAAACATGCAGCTACTAAACTCTGCCACATATAACATTTCAAGGAGAAGGAAGCCAATGTAAACCACAGTATATGCAAAGTCAAAATCAGAAACCCTGAATTTTATAACCACTAAATATAATTTTATAGTCTATTTGATATGATTTTTCTAGGCTGTGGTTCAGTTCAAATAAGGCTCTTCAATCGAACACAATTCTAATTCTCTTCTTACTCATTAGCAGCCACTTTGCAACTTTAATTTGGCTTATTCTGGGTGGCATGGAGAAAAGTATTCCTTTATGACTTTTGGAGAGATATATTTGGGTGTAACTGTTTGATATGCACTTGTCCAAAATGGTCTATTCTTCATTTTCCTGCTGAACACAGAAGATTGGTTACTTAGTCTTAGACACATTGCAGTTTACCAGAAAAATAATTAACTTTGGAATTAGAAGACCAGGATGTAGGATTCAGCTTTGCTATTAGGACCCAAGTGGCCCTGAGAACAATTTCTTACTTGTCCATCTAAGTATAGTAAGAGGAGGTGTCTTACACCAAATGATGTCTAAGGACCATATCAGTCTTTGCACTTTTGGATCACTTAGATGATGAATTAACAAGTAAAACCATTCTTTTATCAAAATTAATGAAGTTTATCCAAAGTGCAGATTGCCACATATATACCAATAATGTAGAGTCTCAGAAAGCTAATTAGTCTTCAAATCACTCTAAAGCAGGAAGGATGATTCTTTGATAAAAATAAATAAATAAATTGAAAAATGTAGAACACAGTAACCCATTCATGGAAATTAGCTATCAGAGTAACATATTAAAGATTCTAAAATATTATTGTAAATATGCTTAACATTTAATATGCTTTATGTTACACTTAACTATAAAAACTTTTTTTATATGTCTTATGACCATCCAAGGAAATAAACATTTTAGTAAGATAACAGCTAATTACAAACCCAAAGACATTTTTTCCTGTCCTTCTAGATTGCTCTGTGTCATTTGTATTAATATATAAATGATCATGCCCTCAAAGATCCCAAATGTACACCAAGTAAAAACCTTGCCCAACACTTAACCAGTCAATTCTCAAATCAATATTCTTTACTAGTAAGATGTATTCCTTTGTATGCCCTTTTATTATATCAAATATAAGCTGGCTCAAAATGAAATAATTATTTTCTCCAATCCACAACCAAATTTTGGAGTCGCCTAAAAAAAATACTGATTGATTTACATTGCTGTTTCTATAATATTCCTAATTGACTGGTTTTGGAATTTTAAGGATATCTTTAACTTTTACATGTCCTTTGGCTAATGCTATGGGCTGAATTGTCACTCTTCCCCCTCAAGTTTATATGTTGAATTCTTAATACCACATGGGCCTTTAGGAGGTAATTAGGTTTAGAGGCGTTCATGAGGGTGGGGCCTCATGATAGGACCAATGCCTTATAAGAAGAGACACCAGAGAGCTTGCTTCCATTTTATCCTACAATAACCAGGCTAACCTTTCCATGAGAGAGGATTATCAAGTCAATAATACATCTTCATTCTTATACCATTTTGCCTGCTGAGAAATGAAAAGTATTTCAGACTCCTGGGTCCTGGTTCTGCATATAAAAAGCTTGGTGTTGCCATTCCATCCTAACAATGAGTACCAGTAAAAAGCTGAACAGACTGAAAAAACAATACCTTTTCTAGTGTGAACTAAAAGAAGTGAGGACACAGTATTTAAAACAAAACAAAAGAAAAAAAAAACCTACTGTAGACAACAATGTCAAGAGAATTAGATGACAAGCAACAGACTAGGAAAAAGTATTTGCAAAAGACACATTTGAGATAAGGAATTGTTATCCAAAACATACAAAGAGTTTTTAAACCTCAAAAATAAGGTAACAACCCAACTAAAATATGTATCAAAGACCTTAACAAATACCTCACCAAAGAAGATATACAGTTGGTAAATAAGCATATAAAAATTCTCCATATCACATATCATCAAGGAATGCAAATTAAAGCAATGAAAAACCACTACACACTATTAGGATGGCCAAAATCCAGAATACTGACAGCATTAAATGCTGACAAGGACATGGAGCAACAAGAATTCTCATTCATTGCTGGTGGCAATACAAAATGATGAAGCCTCTCCAGAAAATAGTGTGGTAGTTCCTTACAAATTAAACTGCTCTTGCCTTACTATCTAGCAATCTTGGTATTTACCCAAAAGAGTTGAAAACTTATGTTCACACAATAACCTGCACATGAATGTTTATAAAAGCTTTATTTGCAATTGCCAAACTTGGAAGCAATGAAGGTGTCCTTCAGTAGTTGAATGGATAAACGGTGGTATATCCAGACAATGGAATATCACTTAATGTTAAAAATTAATGAGCTATCAAACCATGAAAAGACATGGAAGAACCTTAAATGCATATACAAAGTGAAAGAAGACCATCCGAAAAGGCACAATATTGTTTAATTTCAAATATATGGTATTCTGAGAAAGGCAAATCTATGGAGAGAGTAAAAAGATCAGGGGTTGAGGTGTGAAGGAATGAAATGATTGGAGAACAGGATTTTTAGAGCATGAAAAAGCTCTATATGACACTAGAATGATATATACCTGTCATTATAAATTTCTACACACCCAAGAATGCACAATAGCAAGAGTGAAATCTATGGACTTTTGGTGATTATGATGTGCAGTGCAGTTCCTTAATTGTAACAAATGTACCACTCTGGTTGGGGATGTTGATAATGGGAGAATCTTATGCCTGTGGATAGTGGGCATATTGGGAATCTCCTTTCTTTCCTTTCAATTTTGCTGGGAACCTAAAGTTGCTAAAAAAAAAAGATAGTCTTAAAAGGTTTTTCATAGCTACATCAAATATTTTAGTTTTTATTTTTTGAATACTTTTTGGAGTGAGACAGTGGAGATTTTCATGACCACACTCTCTTACATGAACACATAGATACATCTGTTTCTCTTTTCCCAAGAACAAAAATCAAAACACCTCAGTTTAGTGTTCATAGATCTCCATGATTTAGCCCTGTTCAACCTTGTTTTCCATTAATCTGCAATCTAGACCTTCCAACTGAGCCAGGTTAGTCAAATTACTATGCTGTGAAAACATCTGAGTCATTCCTATTTTCCCCTTCTCCCCGCTATTCTGCAGCAGAGATATCCACATGTTTTCTGTTATTAAGACCCAGCCTCAGTCCCACTTTCTCTGAACCTTCCCGGTGTCAACCAATGTTTGTTGGTGCCAATTCAGTGCCAACAGGAATCCTTAATTTGGCGTGTGGTGAAGAAGAAACCTTTATTCAGTGCAGAAGCAGCTCAGTTGTGACAAGGCACATCTGTGAAAACAACACAGCTGTGGAAAAGCTCTATTGTGATATAGCATGGCTGTGAGGCAGCCCTGGGGCCAGGCCCCTCTCCAACTAGACAGCTCAGCTCTGCTCTGCTCCTTGCTGGTCCGCTCTGCACTGGTCTGCTCCACTCTGCTCCAATGAGACATAGTTGGTGTTTCAACTCAACCAGGAAAACACAGTTTTTGGTCTTCAGTGGAAAGGGAAAGTGAGCTCCCAGAGGGAGCTGGCTCATATAGACAAGTCCCCACCCTGGTCTCTGATTGGTCTGTCCTCATGCAAATGAGGATTCCAAATCCTTGCAGATTGGTTGATCTAAAATGAACTCTCCTGATTGGTTAGAATGGAGCTGCTCTGATTAGTGAAGTTGTTCATGGGGATATAGCAATCCTGTTGGTTGAAATTGGATGCCAAGAACTCCTTTAAAAAGGCTGACTCATCCCAGCTGGCATGGCTCAGTGGTTGAGCATCAACCTATGAAACAGGAGGTCATGGTTCAATTTCCAGT
This sequence comes from Myotis lucifugus, assembly GCF_000147115.1. Lineage (NCBI taxonomy): Eukaryota > Metazoa > Chordata > Mammalia > Chiroptera > Vespertilionidae > Myotis > Myotis lucifugus. Next base: position 5,264,475 of record NW_005871062.1, read on the forward strand.
CAGGGCACATGCCTGGATTGAGGGCTTGACCCCCAGTGTGGGGCCATGCAGGAGGCAGCCAATCAATGATTCTCTCTCATCATTGAGATTTCTATCTCTCTCTGCCTTCCTCTCTGAAATCAATAAAAAATAAATAAAAGTAAATAAATAAAAGAGCTGGCTCAGATGGCAGAAACAATGCAGGCAGGCAGTTCAGTACAGAGGCCAGTGTTCTGTGCATACTTCTCCATGAAGTGTGGTTGGAGTGAGCATGAGAGTGAGAGGCCCTTGTGTAGAAATGGCTGCTAGGCTCCGTTGTTTTTCTTTTGTTTTTTTCTTTTGTTGCTATTTAAATTTGAGCCCAGTTAGCCACCAGAATCCCTTCTTAGTAGATGTCTTTTTTCTACACAGGTTACTGTGATTTTAAATTTATCTCAATTTTTATAGCACTGTGTTGCCTGTTAACCACTCATGCTGCCCTCTAATTCTGCAGACCTTAGTTATTTTTTTTTGCCAGATGGCAGAATTTTATGATTTTATTAACACAAATACAATGTGTACACAATCTGTCTATTCATTTCCTTCGCTGTGCAGCCTGGCATTGGGATTGGTGACTCTGATGGCTGGGCTGCTCTTTCCACAATGGCTTTGCGGTTCTTTGTGGAGACGTTGTGAGCAATCTCAGCACAGTAAGATTTATTGCACGTCAGCAGCACTTCAAGCTCCTTGTCGTTATGGGCCAGGAACTTCCGAAAGCCACTGGGCATCATGTGCTTTGTTTTCTTGTTGCTCCCATAACCAATGTTGGGCATCAAGATCTGGCCCTTGAATCTTCTACGCACCCTATTGTCAATGCCTCTGGGCTTCCGCCAGTTCGGCTTAATTTTGACATATCGGTCTGACTGGTGCCAGATGAACTTCTTGGTCCTCTTTTTGACAATCTTGGGTTTCACAAGGGGTCTGAGGGCATCCATGGTGCCGAGTAGGAAATGGCTGCCACCTCTGTAGGCAGCGCAGAGGAAGAGACAGAACCTTAGTTCTTGATATTAGTAGTTTGTGAATATGTCCTTGCCCTACTGGACTATATTTAATAAAAGGTCAAGAACCATATTGAAAATAGTTTTTACCTTCAGATGGCAAACCATTCTTTTATGGACCAGATATGCACAAACTCACCTCTACTTAGAAATAGTAAATTAAAGTCCCAAATGTATGTTTGTGAATGTTTTAATAAAAGATGCAGATTGTAACCATTGTCTTGCCACTGATTTTCTGGGCAAATCCTTCTTCCACCTGTAAATGAAGCAGTGATACTAGATGATTTAAATAGAATTTCTAGCCCTGGTAACTTATGGTTAATGAAAGTTAGTATTCATAAGACCAGTGCAAGTACTGCAAAAATAACATAAGCATTAATGCTACCTGATATGTTCAATAAGTGGATTTTGCCCAAGCTTTAACTCTTCACAAATTCACCTAGCCTGGAACTTCTTTCCAATACAGTCTGTTGGCTAAGGTACAGGAGAATGTTTGGATTTATATTTAACCTGTGTATAGGCAGGGATATTTAATTTATAGTACAGCCTGAAGGTTATTGCTGTGGATGAATGCTTATAAAGAGCAGATGTGATGGAGAGGAGCTTATGAAACTGAAAGAATGTTGCCATCAAAACTACCTCTTTAATAAGACCATGTGACCTGTCAAGGTTAAGAGCACCCATTAGTCAGTGTGATGGGTTATACCTAAAGGGACCTTAGTCCTTCTTGAAGCCCCTGCATGAGGGGTCTTTAGAGTGAAACTCCCCTTGGCTTCCAGCCATGGTGCCTTCCTTTACATGAGCTCCAGTGAATGTTTGGAAATACTTTATGATGTAATCTCCCCACCCTTACAAGAGCAAGAGAGAGTTTGTATTTCACAGGGGAATGTGGCATATTTATACCAAAAAGGTACAAGTGGAAAAGCTTTAGATTTGCTTGTTTGCTTTTCTTATATTTCTCACAGAGGAGTGATTTGGTGGAATGTTAAATTTGCTTTATAAACACAAAATGGGAGACCAGAATAGAAGGGAGATGTTAGAAATAGTAATGACATTTTTCTATATGCTCACTAGACCCTGAAGTCCCCCCCCAAAAAAAAATCATCAGTTTGGCCAGACTGTCTCCAGTGTTAGCTTTACCATTTTTAACAAGGCAAGGCCCAATTTATTTTTTATTTTCCCTGGTCCACATGCCTCCACCTGCAAACCATGCAGGAAAGATGGGTGCCCATGAGATGAACAGGAAAGAAACCCACGCTTTGATTCTCGATTGTCTGGCTGCCTATTCCTTCTTGTATATGATAAGCATTTTGGGCCTGTCGCTTTATTTCACAAAACAAAGCTGCAGACACACAAAAAAGTTTTGAAATTTTCATCTTCTCAAGAGCAGAAAAATCAGTGCTAGGTCTATATTAAGCTATTTTGCTATCAATTTTTAAAGACTACCTTAGAAGCAGAAAACCCAAATCCACAGTTAATTACCATTTTGCAATCATATTTGACAAATAAATCCAAGTATTTGCAAGTTTGTAGAGTGTGTGGGGGAGGGCGGGGGTGAGGGAGGGGAGATGTGGTCTGGCTGCTGATGGCTACAGAGACATAATTCCAGTAGTGAGCAATTAGGACGCTGGCTGTTGGCTCTAGAGAAGTGATGTCCAGATAGATGTTTTTAAATGGGTCACTAGGGAAAGACAACATTCATCTCCATTTATCATAATGAAAACCAGGCGGAAGCAGCAAAGCATGAGTGAATGGTTAGAACAACAAAATTGGTTTTGAACCATGGAGTTCATTAGGGGCAGTTCAGTCTGTCCCAGCACTAGCTTCTACATGGTGCTATTGCTTATTGTTTGTATCATCATATGCCCTTGTACATAATGATCACCTGGGCCCAATGTGATGTAGAAGTTCATTTTTCAGCTTTTTGAAAAATTTTACAATAGAGTTGAGTAGACAATAAATGACAAATTTTTTTTGTTATCAGTATTGTAAAGTACTTTGAAAACTATACAACAACATACAAGGGTAAGTTCTTATTAACCTCATGTATGGGATCATTGTCACCAATATGAGGGTCCCAAAGGAGGGGACTACAGTTCTGAGCTCACAAAGAGGGACACTGGAATTCTATTGATTTATTTTCCAAACTCAGACACGAATAAGATTTTTTTTACACGTTAAAGTGATGACTACTGCAGTAGTCATGGGACGTTGGCAAAACTAGGGTATGAATTGAGTGGCATCTACCTTCCAAAGAAATTTTAAAGAGGATTAAAGCTGTGGTTCCAAAAACAGTAGCAGGAAGCAAATGTCAGACAGGTCTTGGCGCAAACCTACTTTTCAGTAACCATTAGTCATCCTCCGACACCTCAAGGGAGACTTCTGGACAACACCACAGAGGTTAAGATGCCAGCCCAGTTCTTCCATATTACTCTGTCCCAATGTTTAGAACCAAAAGCAATAGAAATATGTCAACACAACATACACATTAATTTAATTTGCTCCCTGGCAGATATGACTTGCCCACATTCCATCCCAAAGATAGTATTCTCTCCTCCTTATCCGGAGGCATTCAAGTCTTGGCTATTCTCTTGTTAGGAAATTAGACAATACACAGATGGCTTGAGGGATTTTGTCCAATTAAGCATGCAGTTATTTTTTGGCAGATACATTGAGGGTATTTTTTCTTTAAATAACTTCAGGGACTTTTTGTTTTAAATAGTCTCTAACCTGAGATCACATGTTAATCACAAATTAGACTTTAATGACTAAAAGTTCTGTCTCTTCACTTTAGTTTTTCCTTACCCTGAAAGATGGTTTTCATTGATAAGAAATCTTCTAACATAGCTGATAGAACCTGTTGTTCCACTGTGCTTATAAGGGTAACCTCATTTGACAGTGGCTATTCACCATCAGTGTTTAACATTAAGTTGTAAACATCAGATTAAAACTTCACTAGAGTATTTAGAAAGAGAAGGAAGATATTAATCAGGCTTAGGACTATAAGGAATTGAAGGAAAGACTATGAGAAGTTTGGCAAAAGAAAGTGTCTTTAAAAAGACATTCTTCCTTTCCAACTTATTCCACAGAGAAAATGTTACCCTTTAGAAATGTCACTTCCCATCTAATTCTTACCAAATAATGCTTTGAAAACTGTAAATATTTACTTATAACCATGACTACATTTCAGACTAACATTCAATAAATGCAAAGATAAGTTTACTTTCTGCATTTAGCATGAAAACCTAAATTTTCAACGTTAGAATATAGGAAAGAATTTAATTACTGGAAGTTTCCCTTACTATAGGGGTTTATTTTTTGAATAAGTTGTATCTTTTCTGTATCCCAAAGTACTTTGAGTTACCCTTCTAAAACAATTATTTGTATAATTAGATTTTTGAAATGGAAACAAAAACAACAACAAATTTAAAAGGGGAAATATACGATCTTCAAAAAAATACAACTTAGTTCTGAGCTTTCTAGTGGTCAAGGCAAAAAGGACAACACAACATATTATGCAGTCTTCAATGTTATTTTACAAATTGTCAAAAGAAACAGTTATTTTGCATAACTGAATTATTAAAATAATCCAATACATAGGTGTTTTTGCAAGTTACATTAACAGCACAAAGAATAGTACCATCACCAGAAATTGTGAAATAAGAATGCAACGTTGTTTTCCATATGGCTAATTTTTTCTTTTTCAATTACAGGTGTCATTCAATATGATTAACCAGCCCCAAAATTTACATTTGAAACACTCTGACTTATAGGACTTAGTTTAATCTAGTAGTTCAAATTACTTCAAATTTTTGTTTCAAAATTTGCTGGGTCTTCATTGTTAGAGTATTCTTTTGATATGTTAATTTAATTTTAATTAATTAATTAACTTGGTTTTGTGAAGGAAATTAACTTTGGGCTGGCAAGAATTTAAAGTGAATTTGGAGATACTAGCATGTGTTAAAATATCTGCAAAAATGCCTGGTGTTATTCTTACTAAGAAAAAATTCTTACTGATCCATAAAAGGAAGACTAAAGTTTTTAGCCCATAAATTTTTAGTGTTTTGCATAATGTACATCCTGTAATCTGGTGACTTTCTTTCTCTTCAGCCAGTGTGTTTCCGCTGCTAAGTAGAACTTAAAGATTCTGCTGTGGCTTAGAAACAGAATGTCTTGTCAGTTGGTAAGAAACCTCAGATAGGGTTAAAAATTCTCTAAAATTGCTATATTGTGAAATTTAAGTAAAGAGCCAAGGCAAAAATTATGGCACTTTATCAAAATGTAATGCATGATACTGGATGAATTCCAAAAGTTAGGGTGATGAAAGTACAAATAGAGAAAGAATTCCTTTTTTTACTGAAAATGTTGATGTTTGAGTAGAAGAATGGAAATTACCTCACATTTGACCTTTTACCCTGATTGTATAAAAAAGGCTCCAGAAGATAGAAAGTGATCCTAAATATTCTATTTCACAAGTACACAGTGTTCTTTACATGTTTTTATGTGCTTCAGAATGTCTTTTTCCTTCCTTGCGCGTGTCTTACAAGCTGTTTTAAATTTCCTATTCAAAATATGTGAGCTTCATATTTCTTCTAATTCAGAAAGAGGGAACTTGTATATTTTCCCCAAAATATGCTTGGAAATTTTAGAATTCTTTTCTTTTGTGCTATGTGTTTGTCTTCCGAATCGAGAAACACTGCTATAGCAAGGATGGACAACATGGAAAGAAAGAGAAAGGAATGGAAGTTAGAAGGGAAAAAAGGATGGGGACTGAGCTATCCTGTGATATTCTTATTCTGCAAAGTAAACATATTATCTCTGACCTGGATTACTGGTCTTCTCCTGCCTGCTACCAAAGACCTACTCTCCACATAGCAGACTGAATTCTTTTAAAATGCATGTCAGATAATGTTCCAAATTCTTTAATAGTTTTCTCCTACACTTAGAATGACATTCAAACTCTTTATTGTAGCATACAGGTGATCTGTCCTCCAACTCCTCAAATCTCTCACCCTAGTCTCTGCTCTGCTTTTTAAAAAATGTCCAGACTTTTCCACTTCAGGTCCATTTATTTCACTTGACATTCTTTTGCCTGGAACACTCTTCCTCCCATTTTGATCATGACTGACTTCCCAAAAATTTAGGTCTCACCTTGAAATTCCTTTGCAGAGAGACCTTCCTTGACTAATTTACCTAAATAAGTCCTGTTTTCATTCCAACCCCAGCAGGCTCTTACAGTGTTATTTGTTCATTGGTTTCTTCGTGGCACTTAGCACAAACTGAAATAATTTTCATTAATGATTTGTTTACCTGAGATTTGTCTCCCTGAATAAGACTGTGAACACCTGGAAAGAGCAGGTTCTTTATCCACTTGGGTCATGTAGGTATTCTATTCTCATTGACTATCACAATGTCTAGCATAATAAATTTCAGCTAAATAAGTGAATGCATTAAATAAATAATTTTGGTATGACTGGCGTATTGGGCCCGTGTGTGTTTTCTTGAACAGGAGGGTGGTAAATTAGAAAACTTCTAGAAGTTCTTCTAGAACATTTTTGGGGAAAGTTTGCATAATGACAGATAGGAAGAAGTTATGCTAGAAAGATAGGGTGAGGGCCAAATCCTGGGGTTTCTTGAATGTCATGGCACATAGTTTCTGGAATCTCTTTGTTCTCATTGGATAGCTGCTGAAGTTTTTGAAGTAGTCAGTGTGTATGAAATGCTCCTTTATGATTAGCCCTGGAAAATCAGGTGTGTCTCAGAAGAGTCTCATTCCCTCAGCAGTGAACAGAGGGACTTCTGAATGCAAACAGGGTGTTGACTTAATCAGTGTTCATTTCTTTTCCACGCAGCATGACAGCCACGTACAGTTTTGCTTCTGGGCTGGCAGGAAAAAAATTTTGCTTAGTTCTTCAGAGTCCTAGGGGAAATGAGCCAGTGCTTCTTGAAGGCATGTCTGACCCCTGTCTCTCATATCTCAATGGAACAGTGGGCTTCCTTAAAAGTGATACCATCTTGCTGTCAAATCATTTCCCTTTCCTCAGTTGTTCTTTATTTGCAATTTATTTTTCTGATGCATAGAGTTACCCTCACATTAGAGCTATCCTCTCCTGTGGTTTGTTTTGTTTTAGTTTTAAAGGAAACCCAGTTTGGAGCCTTTCATGTAGTTGGCTTTCTGTTTGTTTTAATAGAATAGTGGGTAGATCCTTCCTTAGCTGAAACCTTGTACCTACAAGTTATTGTAATAATCCCCAGCCAATAATATGGCATTATATGGAGTATACACACAATTTACAACCTAAAAATGTTCACCTGGACTTTCCCTACCACTTCAGATATGTGTATCTAATTTCTAAAATAAAGTACAAAAATATTAAGCTTCCAGTTAAAATAATGGCCTGTTTTATAGACTCTGGCAGCTAATTCTAGTTTCCTGAACTGGTTCACAATGATTTAAAAGCCTTGGCCAGTTCACAAGTAAGTTTTATGGTTTAAGTCATAGAATCTTTTTATACTTAGGGATGATGGTATTATGTTCAATACTGGGTTATAAATGGGGAAAGCACCAAATAAGCAAAAAACCAATGTGGTCAAATTTAAGAAAAGGAACCAGTGTATCAACATTGTCTGACAGTTTTCAAGAGCTACTGGATCACAGTCATCAGTGGTAAGCAGTATTGGGAGCTCTCAGTGGGAATAATGACTTCTGAGATATTATTAAACTTATATCGTTTCAGTACATGGTAGCTTATGAAGCACACTCCCATATAGTATACTAATATACCTTTTGATTTGTCTGTAAAACATTTACTTGCTAGAAGTTTCTTTTCTCTTTTCGTAGACATTTCATAGACATCTGTATGTGAAGTAGGTGGGAAACAAAAAGATAAATAAGTCATATAGTCTCTTTCCTCAGAGCTCTAGTCAGAGAAACAAACATACTTAGGTAGACACAATGTATGGCAGCATATAAGTGACAGTAAGGGATCGTATTGCAATGCTTGGCTACAGCTACAGAGTGGGGAAAGGATCTATTAGAGAAAGCAGAGTTGAAGTTAGGCTTCATAGAATATGTTAGATTTCAACCAGAAAAGACCAAGGGACAAAGGATCTCTAGGTCAATGGAACAACCTGAGCAAAACATGAAAGTAGGAAAATGTAAAACAAATATTGACTTATGTTCTATCACTTATAATGGTGCTATAGAACCTGAGTATGTCAGTGCGAGTCTGTTTTGTTCATGACTTATAGTTTGACTCTTAACTGGAGGCAGTTTTCACAACCACAAGAACCTTAACAATCCTTACAAATTATGTATCCATGAGCATTATACACTACTAGAGGCCCCATGCACAAAATTTGTCCAAGGGGCTCAGCCCTCCCAGCAGCCCCAGCTGCCTCGTGGCCCCATCTCCCACCGACTGGTTGTTCTAGAAGGTAATCCTGGAAGGTCATTCTGGAAGGTCATTCCTCCATCTGGTCTAATTAGCATATTAGCTCTTTATTATATAGGATATCCATCATTAAGGAGAGCATATTTACATCCTTGCAACTGATAGATCATGTATAAGTTGTATTATGTTGTTTATTTTATTTGAGTTTTAATGATTTCTGAAGCACATTCATATATATTGCACAATTAATTTCTTCCAAAATCCTATGTAGTAGATGGTGGTATGGGTGTTTTATGGGCATTTTTCTTAAAGGAGAACTGAGGCACAAATGCTTAGATGACATTTTCCAGGTTCACACCATCACCCAATTTACAACCTAGTCTTTTTCCTCTATATCTATATACTTGCTGCTATGTTGATGTCCACAAAATTCATATTTATTTGTGTTAGTGTGTGAGATATTAAGGAAATTTAGTGTGTGAGATATTGAGTTAGTGTGTGAGATATTGAGAAAGAAACAAGGTCCAAAATTAGTGATTTTGACAGTCAAAATAATTCTGGGAGCATACAATTGAGAACAAAATCAAAGTGGTAGGGAAAGTTGATTTCAGACGAGATGTAATGGAAGGAATGCCGGTAGGTAATAATATGAAAATTAAAAGGGAATGGGGAACATTTTACTATTATTAGACAACTTTAAGGATGTCAGGTCTTGAAATAAGCCAGCTTATCTTTTCTGAGGTAAGTGTTAAGATTCTTTATATATCATGAGATGCAATTACTGGGGACTTTATGTTACTCATAGTTGAGTGGCCAAACTGTTAAAAGTATACTAAGTTGAATCTTCTATGTATTCCATGATTTTACATTTACTTGTTCAGGAACAATTAGTTTTTAATTCTTTATACTTTAAAATAGATCAAACATTATTTGGATTTACCATGGAAAAGGCTACTAATATTCAGTTTTCTGATATGGGGCAAATGGATCTATCTATAGACATTCTTCATGACTAAAGCATAAGGAAACATGTCTTAAATTGAGTAAATTTAATTCCATTTTGTTAAAAATGTATCACTGTATGTTACATGGAAAGCAGTATATTAAGTGGGTTAGGAGAAGATTTATAGTGTCTATATAGTGGTTATTAAAAATTCTTCCTTTTGAATTAATGAGAATCAAACTTATAAATTTGAAATCAAATACCTCAATCAAAGGAGTGTGGTAGAACATTGTATGTGCTGTATTTCACATCTCTTATTAGAATAATTTAATCTTACAACTTTGTATTGTTCATATTCTAAAGCCTGGTAACACACTTGGTGTAGTAGATGATATACCCAATCCCATGCTTTGGAAAATCATAGGTGTGTATACTCCCATTGTTAGGACTAATGCAAAAGGGACAAAAAGAAATGAAGAGAAAATAGAAGACAAAGATGTTGACAATATGAATTAGAAGTGGCACAGCACTGGCAGCTTTTTATTTTGATTAATTATAAAACAAATCAAAGATTCAATTTCCAGAAAGCACAGATGACTTAGAAAAGAGGGGAAGAGAATGAACTTGTAACAAAGTACATGTATCCATTCTCACTAAAGCCAAATCATCCACATATCATTTTAGTAGTACTATTTATTAACTTCCTGCCCTTTGGGATGGAGGTTTAATATCGTGAATGTGAACTGTCACTTTCAAGCCTAGTACTGAGCCTGGTTTAGAAATATTTACCTTTATTTGATCCTTTTTTTTTCTTCTTCTTCTCCACAGCTTAACCAGTTGGAAAAAGCAGTGGAAGCAGGGCACACATTTTTCATGGCCAATCCTGAGCACATGGAAATGCAGCAGAACATTGAGAATTACAGAACAATGGCCGGCGTCGAAGAATCCCAATTGGTAGATCGAGAAGCCAGACCACACCTGGTGAGCTCTGGGGACCCCTGCCAACCATGTGGAGCTAAATGCTCCTAAGTTTCATTTGCCTCAAAGCAGATTCCTGTGAATGAATATCTCAAAATGGCTCCTGATTTCCAAAACAGTGACATTTTTATACTTTTAGAGTTATTACATAAAATGTTATAATTATTATGGTTAAAAAATTGAGAGACAATGAAAATTATTTTAGAAAATCAGTTTGACATGGTGAAAAGTAGAATATGATATAGATATCTGTAACCCTTTCTGAGCTTCAGCTCCCCCGCCAGCATTATGTTCCACCTGGGACTTGAGCCAGTGTGAACTGCTCAGGTCACACTATAGTTTCCTAGCTCCAAGTCCGCGTGGTTTTTCCGTTGTACCTGTACTTTCAAATTCTGGGGTTTTGGTTTCAAGCTATATAATTATTTGTTTACTTAAGATGACAATATGTTGAAAGGGCTTCTTTTACAATTAGAGACATTTCTATTCTCAACAAGTGGACTCCAAGATGATTAAATAAAATGATAAGAGAGGAAGATTTTAAATGGAAGCCTCCCCTCCCCCCTTATTTTTTTTCAACTGGGCCAGGCCAGGAAATGGTTGTCATGTCCACCCCCATCAATCTTCCTGCATTTTGTTGCATGGCCCTACCTACATTCAAAAGGGTTAGAAAGTATCGTTTTTTGGAGGGTGGAGGGAAGGACTAGGTCCCATGCAGCCAGAAAAAGCCCAGGATTTAGTACTGTAGCCAGCACAAAATCACATTGCTCTTTAAGTAAGATGAAGAGAAATATGTCAATACACATTATAACTACAGCACATTTGTGATAATATAAAATTAAAGGAGCTTGGTAGCCTTCTCTGCCAATATATGACCTGGCATACTAAGGTCTCTAGCTAATAACTTCAAGATCTCATAATTTTCTCCTAATTGTGCAGGTCCTCTATCTATCTTTCAGCCCCGTATGTCACAATTCCATCAGTCAATATGAAACAGGACATGAAAGGGTCTGAGCTGTCTGCTGCTACCTACAAATAAGTAGAGACGAGGTTGAATCTTTGTGGTGCGTTTATTAATCAGAAAGCCAGCAATCTGAGGGAGGAGCAGAAGTGTAACACGCTGAAAAGACGGCTCTAACAGTTCATTTTAAACAAGCTCTTATATAGGGTTAGTGGTTGGGAAAAATTTTAAAGTTAGTGAGTTCCCAGGGTGTGTCTCTCATTGTATTTGTAAAGATTAGCCACAAGTGCTTCAAAGATTAGCTCCAAACGCTGTCTCCCTTCAGATAGGTCTGTCCTTGATCTGGGCTCTGGACTGACTTATCTCCAGGGCCTGTTCTCCTTCCTTTTTTTCTTTTTTTAATATTACTTTATTGATTTCAGAGAGGAAGGGAGAGGGAGAGAGAGATGGAAACATCAATGATGAGAGAGAATCATTGATCGGCTACCTCCTGCACGCCCCACACTGGGGATTGAGCCCACAACCCAGGCATGTGCCCTGGGCTGTAATCGAACCTGGGACCCTTCAGTCCACAGGCCGATATCCACCGGGCAAACCGGCTATAGCTGTTCTCCTTGTTATAACATGTCCTTTAGTTCCCCAGGATTTGTAAGAAAATCTCTTCTTTATAGTGAGTAGCTATCAAACAACTGTGATTCTATTTCTATTTAGTGCCCCTTCCCTGACATTCCCCATTACTTTTAAATCTTATATCTATGAGATTAGTTTCTTACGGAAAGCATCTTACTGCTGAAGGAGAGGGGAGGGTGGAGTCTTGCCTATCCCAATGTATAACAGTCCATCTACAGAGGCTGTCACTATATTTTCCAGGGGGAGTTGAAGCATGAGATGGGGCCCATGTTCCCATTTACCACACATTCCACCCCAACATGGATGCTTTCCTTTCCACTCCCATACAATCTGCCCATATATTTTCCACATATATCCTGGAGAGGGAGGAGGATGGGTGAGACATTACATTTGTTTTTTACAGCAGTCGTATAACATATAGTAAAGGAATAATAAAGATATATAATAGATTTATACATACTAGTATCAAAGTACATAAAATTGATTGTCAGTCCCAAGAACATTTTTAAATTATGTTAAGATTGGACCATTCTGTCAGGTTGACCGGGTTTGTTCTCCAAGGCAGCCCAGCAGTAGCAGAGAGGGACATTTTATTAACAAACCTAACAGTCTGAAACATTGGACCTGAGAGCCACTTCATTAGCCCATCTTGCAGAGCTGTGAGCCTGCACTGAACTAGGGAGAATAAGACAAATGTTTAGTAGGTACCAACAGAGGCAAATGAGCACCAGTGGGTAGTATACAGGCCATTGCTCTATCCTGTGTAAAAATAGTGGCTTGTTCATGTGGTCTTTCTGGTCTTCTATACCATGCCTTTTGACAAGTGACATCCCCTCCAGCTCAGAATACTAGTTGTGAGAGGAGGAATACAAATCTTCCAGATGGAATAGTAGTTGGCCACTTATCAATTATGGTAGGTTATAAGAGCAAGCCCGGGGCAAGACCCTCCTCCCCTCATGGGGCTAGGGGAGCTCACCAGCAGGTACCAGTTTGAGTTTCCCAGGGCCAGGTTAATACACTAGCTCTAGGGTGCTGGCAACAGCAGGTTATTCTCCGCTCCCCAACAAGGTCCTATTTTCAGCCCCTTTCCATACCTGGGACCAAAACCCTTTTGGGATTTGGAGTCTCCCCTGTGGCTGCCAGAGACCCCCATGACATCCCCTCCTGGGTTACATGTATGTTTAATTCCCCCGGGAGGGCTAGATCATAGATACCAAGCGCCTGTACCTATTTAACTGCTCTTTTGCCCCTCATAAGCCCATGGTGCTTCTCCTGCCAATCCTACTGTTGGCTTCTCCTTGTGAGAATTATAGAGATTTCAGGTGCAGACAGTATAGTCTTGAGTGTGCTCAGGAAGAAAATGAAATTGACCGACACCACACTAGTCGCTCAGTTAAGTCCTTTCTTATCTACAATTAGTTGAAACTGAGGAAGTTATACTTTACCTCCCAGTGCCATCCTTTTTTACCCTTTTACAGCACAGGAGTTCAATATCCCACCTACCTGCGTGGTCCCGAGTCTGCATGAACCCTGCTATCCAAGTGCCCTGTGGGTGGGTGCTATTTGAAAAAAAAAAGTTTTTCTGTTTCTTTGCAGGAGAGTTACAGCGCAGGAGTCAAACATTACGAGGCGGATGACTTTGAGCCAGCTATCAAGTACTTTGAACAAGCTTTGAGAGAATATTTCAATGAAGATACAGAGTGTCGAGCCCTGTGTGAGGGGCCTCAGAGATTTGAAGAGTATGATTATTTAAGGTATAAAGCTGGTCTCTATGAAGCTATTGCAGGTAAAACTTACTTTTTTCTTTTATTTATTTTATGATTATAGAAATACTACATGCAATCTCTAAAAATATTTCAACAACATAGAAGTGTGTATATATATATATTGTAAGAAGTGAAAGATTCTCATATATCTAAACACTCCTATCTGCTTGTAGATACATTTATGTAGTTTAAATTTTGGTGACTGTGCTCCCAAACATTTTCAGATGCATATCTAAATATTTATGTAAGATAATTCTATTTTTTATAAAAATAGGACAATACTATAAATACTAATTACCAGCATATTTTTTTGTTTTATTTTATGCTTAACAATGTACTGTGGACTTCTTCTCATGTAAGTACATGGAGATCTACCTTATTGTATTTAATGGTTGCACAATGTTCCATTATATGGTGACAGCACAATTTATTCGAACAGTTTTTTACTGATGAATATTAAGGAAGTTGCAATTTATTATTCCTATAAACAATGTAGTAGTGAATACTTTTATATAGTATTCTTTAATTATTTAAAAGGGTATTCTATTATATGTGAGAATTTAATGTGTTACAAAGTAGTATTTAAAATAGTAGGTAATATACATTCTACATTAAGTGAGAAGATTAACTAGTTAACCATTTGTGGTGGGAAGTGAGTTTTCTGGTGTATATAAAAATATACACAAAAATGTACTCTTTATATTAATAATTTAGTTGTAAAAATAAAACTGTTAGAAGAAAATGCAGAAGAACATTTGTGTAATAGTAGGAGAGGAAAAGCTCTTATTTGCATGCAAAAACAAGAAATATGAAGAAAAAGGTAGACCTTAAGACAAACACAAAAGATACAGTAAGTCAAGCTGATTTACAAAGGACAAGTGGGAAAAATTGAAAAAAAATATTACAGTCAAAGTGTTAATATCCTTAATATTTAAATGGAGCATGTAAATTATTATGAGTAGTAATTTATTTGTTACTTACGAGTAGTAATAATAATAACAAACACTCACTTTGCAGTTACAATATACAAAGCACTTTACTTCTTTATCTCTCTTTTAATTCTCTAAACAACTTCTTGTGTAGATACTATTGTTATTCACTCTCTTCTTTTTTTAAAAATGAGGAATTTGTACCTCAGAAAGACTAAGTAATGTGATTAAAGTGAAACTTGGAATCCAGACTAGACATTTTTCACTCTGGGTCCCCATGTTTTAAAAGTTTACACAATTGAAAAATGAGCAAAGGGTGATTTATTCAATAACAAATGTTTAACAAATAATTGTTGAGTGTGTAGTATGTTCCAAGTTATAAAAATAGTAGAGACCTGGTGCACGAAATTCATGCACTGGGAGTGGAGTGTCCCTCAGCCCGGCCTGTGCCCTCTTGCAATCCGGGACCCCTCAGGGCCTATTGGGGCTTTCCTTTCCCCTACTGTCAGCAGCTGACCTCGCCCCTGCTGCTGCCTCGCCCCTGCCGCTGCCACTGCTTGCCATCCGTCCCTGTCCCTCACCACCCCCTGCCACCAGTCGCCTCACTCTGCAGGCACAGGCATGGGGTGCTATTGCTTGGCTGGCCTGGGCCTCCCTCTGCGGGGCGATTGATCGTGGGGCCCCCAGATCAATGGCTCTGTAGAGGGAGGCCCTGCCCACATGCCGCAGTGCAGCCAGCCTGGTGGCCTGAGCCTCCCTCTGTGGGGCGATTGTGGAGCGATGGCAAGGCCCCCCAATCAATCACATCGCACCTTCCTTGGCTGCCCTGATGTCAGTGCGTGTGGTCGTCTAGAAGGTCGTCTGGATGGTAGTTCTGCTGTTCAGTTGTTTGGTCGATTTGCATATTATGCTTTTATTATTATAGATGAAAAATAGCGTTCAACTTCACATATACCCATAGAAACATAAATTCATGAAGTCAGTATGCTCTCCCCAACTTCCAGTGTTTTCTCTCTCCATAGAAAGTGCCACTCACCTAGTAGCTTAAACCAAACCTCAAGAAGTTATCTTTCAATCCAAAATTTCCCTCAATTCCTATACCCCTCTAATTTGTTACCAAACTTTGATAGATGTCCCCTTCTAATAGTACTTAAGATTCCCTGGTTCTCTTCACCTCTTTCACTACCACCCTGCTTCAAATCAACAGTATATTTTCACTAAGCCACTGTGATAGCCTCCTTGCTGGTCCTTATGTCCTCTTTGGCTTTTACTCTGTAGGGCTCAGTGGTTCTCAACCTGTGGGTCGCGACCCCTTTAGATACATCCTGCATATCAGATATTTACATTACAATTCATAACAGTAGCAAAATTACAGTTATGAAGTAGCAACAAAAATAATTTTATGGTTGGGGGTCACCACAACATGAGGAACTGTATTAAAGGGTCGCGGCATCAGGAAGGTTGAGAACCTCTGCGTGTAGGCCAACAGAGCAGTCTTCTAAAAAAAGGGAAAGTGTACTCACAGACATGCTGAAAACCCTCGTGGCTTCCGTTGCACTTGGAATAAAACCCAAAACCTTTAACAAGGAGATCATACTTGTCTACATTTTCATCCTCTTTCCCCTCTCCCCTCTTAGTGACACATTCCTACTGTAGTGCTTTTAATTCTTTGCATATGCCAAGCTCATTCCCACTTACCGACCTTCCAAATATCCTTTTCCTCTATCACTGGCTAATGTCCGATCTTGTTCAGTGCCCAGTCCTCAGTACCTAAGTACAGAGTCTGGCAAATAGTAGGTTCTTAGTAAATATGTGTTACATGAATGGGTTGAATAACCAAAGGAGAGGAGATATCCATCACTTATACTGCGAGGACTAAAAGGGTTAATAATGCTCTGTATTTGTGAAAATGTAGGTCATACATTGTTGAGATCCTTTAGTGGGGCACTTGGGGAAATATCTGTTACATTAGACAAGGAAGTTAGACTGAAAATTGATTTGTCAAATGACCAATTTGCCACACACTCGGTTACCCTAAATCAACTAAATTCACTTAAAATCAATACCAATATTTGAATTATTGAGGAATTTTTCCCCAGAGTTGTGTTTCATGGGGCTTCTGCCAGAACCATTTGCCTGCATTTTTGTGAGCACTGCTCATTTGAATGCCAGTTGCATGTGTTTTACATTTTAAGTGCTGTGTGTTTCTCTACAGAGAAATACTTTTCCTTTATTATAGTTTACTATCTTGTGGCTTTGTGGGGATATGTGTCCTCCCTCCACTTCCATATTTGCCTCTACACGTGCCTGCCTCTACCAATGGCGACTAAACAGCCTTGGCAAATGTCCTAGATCTGGTTTAGGAAAATTGACTAACAATTCCCCACAGCTTAACATTTAGTAATTTCCTCAAGGTCACCACAGCATGCTGTTTGCTGGAAAAGAAGAGAGATCTCCTAATTCAGGCTCTTAACACTTAACACGACTTCCAACACCATGACGCCCACTTCCAGTAAAGAAAATTGATTTAAGAAAAAGTCATAGTTCTTTAAGTTCAAGCCAAATATTATATATTATAATAATATGGTAAGTCTTGGGAATTTGAAACACATTCAATTTTTTATGAGAAAAAAATTTTAAAAAATATTACCATACAGTGTCTTGGATCTAAACTTATTAGAAACATATTAATTGCGCAATAATATTTGGTAAAAGAAGCAAGGAATACAACTAATAAAAAGTGACATTATAATGCTATGTAAATTCTTGTTTGGTTCAAAACTGTCCTAAATGTGGAGTAAAACTGCTTTTAAAACATAAATGTATTTAGAAAGCCAGAATATTTTAATTTTTAGAGTTAGAAGACCATTAAAAATTAGAGAAATATACAAATGGTTTCTGAATACAGTTATTTATTACTAGCGATGCTTGTTGAAGCCCTAAAGGATATTATTGTGTCACTCTTACTTTGCTGCTATTTACATCTTGCTTTGAAAAATACTTTTATTCAGATTTTGAGTTTTTGGTGGATGTGTTTCCCACCTTTTCCTTTTGCTTGTCATTTGGAATTAGAAGGAGTGTGACCAGCTAAGGTAAATGACCAGCTAACTAAGAGAAAACAGTTGAGGGTTGTTTGTTATTATTTTCTTAAGAAATAAAATAGCTAGCTATTTGTTTCTAATATTCTAATCAAATAAACAGAACTCATTCTTTCCCTCACATTCCCCCACCTGGAGATAAGAATCAGTGGACAGCACAGATTCTGTTAGCTATGCTATATTGGCTTGAGTTGGCCAGCTTATGTGAAAAATAGCACACTTGTTTTTCTTTTATTTATTTTTTATTGATCTCAGAGAGGGAGGGAGAGGGAGAGAGAGAGACAGAAACATCAATGATGAGAGAGAATCATCGATAGACTGCCTTCTGCATGCCCAGACATGTGCTCTGACCAGGAATCGAACCATGACCTCCTAGTTCAAGGGTCGACCCTCAACCACTGAGCCACCGTGACCGGATGGCACACTCTTTTTTTTAATGTACCAGAAAATGTATCTTTCCTTCCTGTTGTGGTTTGGGGTTCTTCTTCAAGGTCATCAAGGTACAATCTGAACTCTGCCTAACTGAGTAGGTTTTGAAAGAAGGCAGTTGTGGTAAATTAAATTGTACAGTCATCATTCTCAAGAGAAACCGCTCAGCACGAGCATGAATGAACTATTTATTCTCTGGCTGGCAAAGACTACCTTCATCTTCATTGTAAAAATCAAAATTTGGGTAAAATATAGCAAGCATGTTGTTTTTTTATCCTCTGGTTCATTAGCCACTTGTGTTTCCTCAGCTCATGCTTAGATAAGCCAGAGCCCACAACGAAAGGAAGCATGAAAACCCCTACACTTCAGGATCTTGGCCTGTTTGCAGGCAAGGAGAATGGGAACAAAGAAAGGGGAACAGAGAGAGGCAAAGTGCTTATTTAAATTATTCAGCTTTCATCCTTCTCTTATTTTATGATTCCCTACAGTATTAGGATTTGGTATAGCTAAATTTTGTCCAGTTGTTGGACTAATTTGTAATTGGGCCAAATGGGTTCCTACGCTATAGCTGTAAAGGAATATTGTTTTTATTTCCCTTTTAGGAGAAGTTGCCTGAAGATGTTAATACACAGAAAGAGCATTCTCCTTTACTTCTCTGCAGGGAACTCCCCACCTCCAGGGCAGTTCCTTTCTCTCAACTAGTCCTTAACAAAACCGGGACCCAAACTTCAGATTTTGACTCTGGCCTATTTCAGCCTATTAACATATCCAAAAAGAGGCTCTGAAGTTGTTATAATAGGAGAGTCAGCTATTCAGCTGGGTGTGAGTGGGGTGAGATGGCCTATGTCACTTTTAGGAGATGTATATAAAACAGCGTACAGGGAAGGGAAGAGGGCAGTACAGACACACGACCAGCAGACAGAAGATTTGGAATCTACTATTTTTAAAAAATATATATTTTTATTGATTTAAGAGAGAAAAGGAGAGAAACATCAATGATGAGAGAGAATCATTGATTGGCTGCCTCTTGCACGCCCCTTCCTGCAGGCCCTATGCTCTTGACTGGAATCGAACCCGGGACCCTTCAGTCCACAGGCTGATGCTCTATCCACTGAGCCAAACTGGCTAGAGCTTGACTCTACTGTTAATTACTAGAGTGATCACTGGTTAGGAGGCCTTGGCAAGTCACTTAACTCCCTTGGTGAAAAGGATTTCTGGTCATGGAGTGAGGATAATAATGATATGGTTCCCAGGTGTGGTGAGGTGAGGAATGCCCTGTTGTTACTGTGGCTCTGAGGTCTGGACATTGAGCTGACTGGGGGGACCCACTGGGCTCTTGTCTTCCAGATCACTACGTGCAGGTGCTTGTTTGTCAGCATGAGTGCGTGAGGGAACTTGCCACCCGCCCTGGCCGCCTCTCCCCGATTGAGAACTTTCTTCCCCTGCATTATGACTACCTACAGTTTGCCTACTATCGAGGTAAAGCGTGGGTTATCCGTGAAGACCTTTGTAGGCCAGGGGTGGTGCTCCTCATTACAGAATCGCTCTCTCCTCTCACATCACCATAGCTCAGGACAAGAGGAGCAGGAGGTGAAACTATAAATGGGAAATGCTGTGACAATGTCCTGAAAATGATACTAGACTGACATTTCATGTGATTTTCAAAAAATTTTTTTCGATTTAATTATAAAAGGTAATATATTCACAGGTTCAGAGACCAAATATCATAAGAGCCCCCCTTGCTTCCTTTTCCTCACAGCCTGATGTTATGTCCTGCAACATAGTTTCTTATTTATCCCTCTAAAAAGTTTATATGGAAACAATACACACATACACAACACCACACACACACACAGATACACACCCTGACTTATTTCTTCATCTTACACAATGAAGATAGCATATTATTTACACTGTTCTCTACATTGATTTCTTTACCTAAAAATACATATCAGACTTTTTTAGTAGGTTTGGCCTATGAAATTACCATTAGCTTAGGTCAAATTTGGGTAATTTTATATGCTTCAACCTAATTGTATCAATACATACAGACCTTCCTCATTAATTTTTTTTTACATCTGCATATCATATAATTTATTTCATGTGATTCTTTACTGATGGGTATTGTATTGTTTATAATTTTTGTTATGATAATCAATGATAAAATGAATAACATTTTATATATCTTATTTTACATTTGCACATAATACCTATAAGATGGAATTCTATGATTAAATGGTTTATTTGTAATTTTAATAGATGTTGCCAATTTTTTCTCCATTGAGTACATTTTTTATTGCTCATCAACAGAATATATTATCAAATTGTCAGATATCAAACTGTCCCAATCTATTAGGTTAAAAATGATATCTCAATATAGTTTAATTTCCATTTATCTAAGAAAGAGACTGAGCATCTTTTCTTATATTTAAGAGCATTGAATATAATTTTGGTTGCTGAAATTAGTCTTAGGTACCATGTTGTCAAACTCAGTACAAAAATCAGAATTAACTACTAAAATTCTATTTTGTGTATCTGTATTAAATAATATAAGTTGTCAGCATACATCTTCAGATGGAAACTTTTGATAATTTATGTAAAACAACTAGCTCCAAAGAAGACCAAAGTAGTAACTTTGGGATACCTGAAATCATGTTCCTTCTACCTGTAACTATTTCTGATTGCTATACTCAGCCTCACCTTATCTTCCCTTATTGACATATAATGCTGACTTATCACATACATGTTGAAGTATCCTTCAACCTCCTTTAGGCAGACCTCAGCTGACTCTAATGCTTCAACTCCTTGATCTTTCAGTTGGTGAATATGTGAAAGCCCTAGAGTGTGCCAAGGCCTATCTTCTTCTCCATCCGGATGACCAGGATGTCCTAGACAATGTGGATTACTATGAGAGCCTGCTGGATGACAGCATGGACCTGGCATCCATCGAGGCCCGAGAGGTGAGATCAATGTTCTCAGAAGAAATTCTGCATTCTACTAGGTGCTCCAGGGAGAGTTAGTAAAAAATATAACACTGCACTTAAATATACCTGAAAATTTAGTAAAGGTTCTAGAACTTGGTTCTTTTGAACTTTGTTAATTCCAGAAGCATGTTTTTTTCATATGTACTAGCTTGTAAAAACCTGTTGAGATGGTGACATTTTTGCAGCTCTGTTTTTATTTCTTTTTTTGCTTACTGTCACTGTCTAATAAAACCTATTTCCACTTAAATGCTTATTATATCTCTTAACTGTTATTTAAATTTAAATTTTTCTTTCATATTTTTCTCCTCTAGGATTTGGCTGTGTTTGTGAAGCGTCATAAACTGGAATCAGAACTAATAAAATCGGCTGCAGAGGGCCTGGGGTTTTCATACACTGAACCGGTAAGAGCAAAAAGGAAAAAGGGAGTGTTTTTTAAAAGAACTGTTCAGTGGGCATTTTCATTATACTTTTATTACCCAGTCTTATTTGTTGAAGATTCTAATCCCCTGCCTGAACAAAAAGAGGATATATGTGAATGATTCAATACTAGAGGCCTGGTGCACGGATTCATGCACCGGTGGGGTCCCTCAGCCTGGCCTGTGGGGATCGGGCCAAAACTGGCTCTCTGACATCCCCCAAGGGGTCCTGGATTGTGAGAGGGCACAGGTCAGGTTGAGGGACCCCACTGGTGCATGATCGGGGCTGGCGAGAGCCTGCCGGAGGGTTCCAGGGTGTGTCTGGCTGTCTCACCTAGTCCCAATTGGCCGGACTCCAGCAGCAAGCTAACCAACCAGAGTGTCTGCCCCCTGGTGGTCAGTGCACATCATAGCAACTGGTTGAATGATCAAATGATTGGACACTTAGCATATTAGGCTTTTATATATATATATACTAGAGGCCTGGTGCACAAAAATTTGTGCACTCGGGGGGAAGGGGGGGCCCTCAGCCAGGCCCGTGCCCTCTCGCAGTCTGGGACCCCTCAGGGGATGACCACCTGCTGGCTTAGGCCCGCTCCCCGGAAGATTGGGCCTAAGATGGCAATCAGACATCCCTCTGGCAGCCCGGCAGCCCTCGGGGGATGTCCACTTGCCAGCGGGGAGCAGGCCTAAACTGCAGTCGGACATCCTTAGCGCTGCTGAGGAGGCAGGAGAGGCTCCCACCACCACTGCTGTACTGGCAGCCATCAGCCTGGCTTGTGGCTGAGCAGAGCTCCTCCCATGTGAGAGCGCCCTGACCACCAGAGGGCAGCTCCTGCATTGAGCGTCTGCCCCCTGGTGGTCAGTGTGTGTCATAGTGACCAGTCATTCCCAGTCTTTCTGCTGTTAGGGTCAGTTTGCATATTATCCTTTTACTATATAGGATAGAGGCCTGGTGCATGGGTGGGGGCCGGCTGGTTTTCCCTGAAGGGTGTCTCAGATCAGGGTGGGGGTCCCGCTTGGGTGCCTGGTCAGCCTGGATGAGGGGATGATGGCTTTTTGCAGCTGGTCACACCCCTTTCATGTTGGGGGGTCCCCACTGGGGTGCCTGGACAGTCTGGGTGAGGGGCTGAGGGCCGTTTTCAGGCTGGCGGGTGACTGAAGCTCCCAACCTCTCCTTTTTTTCTTTTTTTTTTTCTTTTTTTTTAAATATATTTTATTGATTTTTTACATAGAGAAAGGAGAGAGATAGAGAGTTAGAGACATCGATGAGAGAGAAACATCAATCAGCTGCCTCCTGCACATCTCCTATTGGGGATGTGCCTGCAACCCAGGTACATGCCCTTGACTGGAATCGAACCTGGGACCTTTCAGTCTGCAGGCCAACGCTCTATCCATTGAGCCAAACCAGTTCGGCCTTTTTTTTTTATTATTCTGGGTTATTTACCTCTATGGCTGTCACTGAGCTGAGAGCCCGCTTTAGCTCTGAGGCTCGGCTCCAGCTCTGAGACCTCGGCTGCTGAAAGCAGGTATCTGGGCTTTGTTTAGCTTCTATAATTGAAACACTGTTGCAGCTCCAGCTCTGAGGCCCGGCTGGCTGAAAGCATGTTTCTGGAGATTGTTTAGCTTCTATAATTGCAACATAGTTGCTTAGAGTGCAGCTCAGAGCTGGGCGGCGGCAGGCGGGGAACCTTGGCTTCCTCCATCACTGGAGCAAGCAAGCCTCCTGTTCGCTTCAGCTGCCTGGCTGCTGGCCGCCATCTTGGTTGGCAGTTAATTTGCATATTGCCCTGATTAGCCAATGGGAAGCGTGTCAGAGGTACGGTTAATTACCATGTTTGTCTATTATTAGATAGGATAGACTAGAGGCTCAGTGCATGAAATTCATTTACTGGTAGGGTCCCTAGCAGCTGCCAGCTGCCAGCCGGGTACTCTCTCTCTTCCCCTGGCTGCCTGCCACCGCTGGCCAGGGCCTCCCTCCCTTCCCCTGGCCGGCCCCGCCCCCTGGTCAAACTCCTGGATGAACTCCCAGTTGAGGGGACAATTTGCATACTATGCTTTTATTATATAGGATAAGTGATAAACAAACTTTAAAGGATTTTTATAGATTCCCATACCACTGAGATCCCAAGTCAAAAGCAAATGTATTAGGATAGAAGTGAAGTACTTTGTACATGATACATTTGCCTCAGGTTTGTTTTATTTCCTGAATTATGAATGCATTTGTATTTTCTCTTAAACATTTAAAACATTTTAAAAACTTCAAAAAGGACAAATCACTCATGATTATAGTACCCAACATGCTGACTTTTCTTCACTTGTTTAATCGTTCTTCATATGAAGACATATCTTTGGCAGAACTAGTACTGTGGCATATAGATATGTTTCTGTTTTGATTTTTATTTCAGGAACCATAAGCAATTTCTATATTTTTACAGTTTCTAAAATTATTTTAGCTACATATATACAGTTGATGTCCAATAAATAAACTCTTCTCATGATGCTGAACATTTGATTTGTTTTCTCTTATACTTAATGCAATAAGCATTTTTCTGTTGAACTACACCGTTTGAATCAATTCCCAGGAGTGGGATTACTCTGCCATTCAGGGATATGAGAAGTTTTAAAGTTCTTGAAATTGCTTTTCTAAGAGTGTTGTCTGACCTTTAATGCTCCTAGCAATGCATAAAAATACCAGTTTACTACAAACATCTCAGCAATGAGAAATAACATTTTAAAATAATGTGTATTAAGCATATATTATATACAAAATGGTACATCATTGTTGCATTCATTTGTATTCCTTTGATGGTCAGTAAAAACAAACTTTTCACATATTATTACTTATTATTTTTCCTCTAATTTGAATTGTCTGGACATACTTTTTGTTAATTTATCTGTTAGCTATTATATATGTTCTTTATGCAGTTTGCATGTTATATGTTTATAAAAACACTATTTGAAAATATCCTATTTGTAACATATTCTTTTCATTTCTGTCTTAGTTATATCATGTTTTATTGGCACATTTTAAAAATTAGGTTAATTTTAATTTACCAATTCTAATGTAACATTTCTAATAGTTTTATCTAGTCCTACAAAGGATTTCTTTTTCAAAACTGCATAATTCTGAGACCCCAGAAAAAGCCACTTTGTCACTTTTATAGTCCTGCAGAGATGATTGAGCTGGACTTTGTGTTTGTTTTATTCATAAAACATAAGAAAATTAGACTGGATGATTTTTTAAAAATATATTTTATTAATTTTTTACAGAGAGGAAGGGAGAGGGAGAAAGAGATAAAAAAATCAATGCTGAGAGAGAATCATTGATCGGCTGCCTCTTACATGCCCCACTCTGGGGATTGAGCCCACAACCCAGGCATGTGCCCTTGACCGGAATTGAACCCAGGACCATTCAGTCCGCAGGCCGACGCTCTCTCAAGTGAGCCAAGCCAACTAGGGCAATTCCATGATATTTTTAAAAAATCTGTGCATTATTTTATCTTTATCAAAATTGTATTAACCTTAGCCTTTCTTTCTATTACTTTTAAATAAAAATATAAAGTATCATATATAACATGAATGTTTTATAACATTTTAGGCCTTTGGAGTGTTTTACAGGTATTCTATTTCTGTAAGTCATGTTTTAGTGACAAAACTAATTAAAAACCATTTTTAATTTAAAACAGAACTATTGGATTCGATATGGAGGACGACAGGATGAGAATCGGTGAGTTCTCTATTCAGAACACCAACTGTTTAATTTTAAAATATTTTTCAAAGGTATAGAATTTCTTTTCCTTTTAAAAAAATTTTCAATTATGGTTGCCAGATGGGATGCGGTTTGGAGGAATGGGTGAAAGGGGGAAGGGATTAAGATGTATAAATTGCTAGTTATGAAAACAGTCACAGGGATGTAAAGTACAGCATAGGAATATAGTCAATAATATTGTAATAACTATTTATGGTATCAGATGGGTATTAGACTTATCTGGGAGGATAACATCATAAGTTATATAAATGTCTAATCACTATGTTGTACGCCTAAAACTAATATACTATTGTTTGTTAACTGTTTATTTTTAATTAAAAGAAATGCATAGAGTCAGACCTATTATAAGAAATTGAGTTCTATGAATAGGCAAAAAGATATAATGAAAAGAATTCCAAACTGGGAACTGGTCCCAGCTGTTCCTGTCACTTCTGTGTAACCTGGAGTAATTTATTTTCCTCTCTGGGTCTCATGTTTTTATTCAAATTAAGGAATTGAAACAGGTGATCTCTGAGGGTTAAACATTCTGTAATTCTATAGCAGAGCAAATTGGATTTTTAAAAATTTATTAGTATAATAAAGCTTGAAAGCTTTACTGCAAGCTAAAATACTAGGTGTTGCTAACTCAACTGGAAGATAACTCATTTTTTGAAATGATAGAAGTCAAAAGTCAATTTCCCTGTCATGAACAGTTTGAGGGATCATGGAATGTTGGTGTTACATGTCTGAGATCACATGGACAAGCCTATTCATTTTCAAATTTTAAAGCTGAGGGCCTGACAAGGCAAAGGACTCCTTTAGAGTCATACACCACCAGGGACAGCACATCCAGATCTTCTTATTCAAAATCTTGTGGTCTTTCCCTAGACTTCAAAGACTCAACCTCTGGCTACCCTGGAATTATTGCAAGAGATCCAAGAATGCATATGCACATTTGGTTGTGTTCAATATGTGTGGACATATTGAAAGACCATCATGCTATTATTTGTGTGTTTGCAAAGTTTGACACAAATTTGTGTCTTCCTTCTTGAAATAGTTTAGAACCACTACATTAGGAAGTGATTTATTTTAGTTCAATCATTGGTCAGTGATGAACACTCTATGTTCAAGACATATAATGTGACACTCTGAGCATTATATAGATGCATATGATAATTTTTTCCAGATTGGTTGTGATTCAGTCTTAAATTAAGGGGGCTAAGTTATGGGTACAATTAACTGTAGTAAAGATTGCTAAGAAGATTTAGAGAAGTGAAATAGAACACACTCATGAAGGAATAGAAATGAACTTCCAGTAGCTCAGTTGTTTGGAGTGTTGTCCAGATACACAGGGTGTGTTCGTTTGTTCTCTCTCTCTCTCTCTCTCTCTCTCTCTCTCTCTCTCTCTCTACAATCAATATATTTAAAAAAAGAACTGCATGAAGGTAGTGACATTTTATTTGCTCTTGAAAGATAGGTAGACTTCTGTACAATGAGCATATAAAATATGGAGTCATAGAGTACCTGGGTAAAGTATCTTTGCTTTTGAACATCTTTATTCAATGAGAAATTGCCATTTCCACTTTTAAATAAGCAGGGTCCCTTCAGGAGTGAACGTGGAAGGAGCAGAAGTTCATGGATTGTCATCAGGGAAAAAAACATCACCCAAGATAGACCGAGACCTAAGAGAGGGTAAGTATCTATGCACTTTTACTCTTAGAAGGAGGGTAGGGGGAGAATGGGACTTGACCAGTTGTTATTCAGATCAAGGCAAAACGTGCTTTCTCTGGAACATGAAGAAAAGGACTAAGCTACTACAATTCATGAAATTCTGAAAGCAAGGCTTAAAAACAAGAACATTTCAGATTTGTATATCATTACCTTTAGTTTCCAGCAAAAGGACTTCTGTTTCCTACAAGAATCTTGTGAGACAGGTAGGGGCTGTGTGATCATTGCCATTCTCAGTTCGGTACCTGAGGCTTTGAGAGGTCACATGGCTCACTTTTGTCATACAGTGTGTGAGTAGTGCTGGATAGTATAGAATAGACTGTGTATCAGAAGAACTTGAAGAGACAGCTTCATGGGATGTTAGATTAGTTCATCTAAGATGTTTGAGGCACATATATCTGAGATCAAGGCTATGTGAGAGAAGTAGAATTTAGGTTGAATTGACAGAGATGTCGAGAGAGCCATTCTAGTGGATAAAACAAATGGAACAAAGGCACAGAGAAGGAGAAAGCAGAGAATCATATGCTTACTTAATATCAACAATTTTTCAAGCAAATTCATGCGCAGAGCATTTTACTGTATTTATTTAAAAATTTTTATATGCGATATTATTTTGTATTAGTTTCAGGCGTACAGCATAGTGGTTAGACAATCACATGCCCTATAATACCCACAATTCCTTTTATTTATTTTTATTTATTTATTTTTATTTTTTAATGTAATTTATTGATTTTTTACAGAGAGGGAAGGAGAGGGATAGAGAGTTAGAAACATTGATGAGAGAGAAACATCGATCAGCTGCCTCCAGCACATCCCCTACTGGGGATGTGTCCACAACCAAGGTACATGCCCTTGACCGGAATTGAACCTGGGACCCTTCAGTCCGCAGGCCAACGCTCTATCCAGTGAGCCAAACCGGTTAGGGCCACAATTCCTTTTAATAATGGCAGCATCTCATGTGAGAAAAGTGTCCCTACTTCATAGACAAGAAAAACCAGACTCATAGACATTTAGTGATTTGTCCAAAGTCTCACAGCTCAGAATAGGTTGCAGGCATTTAAGCCCAGGCTTTTGAATCAAAACCCCATTCTCTCTTCTTCACCTGAGGATGGAACATAGAAGTGTCTAGATATCAAAAATAATCCAAGTTAAATAATTTTGCAGAAATTCTCATGGAGAGGAAGTACAGTACTACTTTCCCAGAAAGAAACTTGTCAGCACATTCTTCTAGCAGTCAGTGGTCGGCAAAGTCATTAGTCAACAGAGCCAAATATCAATAGTACAACGATCGAAATTTCTTTTGAGAGCCAAATTTTTTAAACTTAAACTATATAGGTAGGTACATTGTTATTAACTTAATTAGGGTACTCCTAAAGCTTAGGAAGAGCCACACTCAAGGGGCCAAAGAGCCACATGTGGCTCGTGAGCCGCAGTTTGCTGACCACGGTTCTAGCTGATTTGAAAACTACTGGCTCTCTACAGCTCATATTTCCCAGCCCTTTCCTTCCTTAGTTTCCAAGTCAGTTTGAGGTAGTAAACAGGATAATATGATCATCTAATCTGACCTGGACCTTAATTTGTAGCCACAAAGCCCAAGCTGTTTCATAAGTGCTTCATGGTCAGCCAGAGTTCATGCTGCTATTTAAGCCAAGAAGTTGCCCAGGAAGTACATGACAATAAGCCAGAACTTTGCTGTAAAGGTTTGGGAAACTCCAGAAGAGTTGCCAAATTTCAAAGCATTATTTTTCTGCCTACCCAGGAATCTGATGTCCAGCAACTGATGAGGAGGATTAATGGGAAGAGTTGAATAGAAGACAACACAGGATGGAGAAAGATCATGATTGGCTGGGTTACCAAATTCTATCATTTCTGCTTAATTTTCTTAGTTGAATTAGGCCAACGGACCTTACAATGTTCTCTGGGAATCCACTGAAAGCTTTCGGTGCAGTCACTAGAGACCTAAGTAGTGTCTAAATTAAGAACAGTGGTAGACAGGGGCAAAGTTCCCAACCAGAAAACACTTTCCTATCGTAGCCTGGCTGAAAGCAGGTGTCAGGCAGACAAGAAAGGATGCGTGCTTTACAGAGTAGAATGTGTTAGCTTTTCTCATTTTCCACAAAGACATTGTCATCTACTCTGGTTACCTAACAGTAGTTAGTCATATTCATATTGGACAGATCCCAAGTATTAAGATGGGAGTGGCCCAGGGTGACTCTAGTCCATGGAACATACATGTCAACTTCTAAAAAACATCTGTCACTTATCTATTCTCCTTTCAGGCATCAGTTTTCCAAAGGTCCTGCTTGATAATAATCTCAGAGCCAGTGGGGTATAGTAGGACTAACTTTGGACTTGGAATCAGGAGACCAAGTTTCCTGGATTGCCTCAGTCTTATGTGCTCTGAAGTGATGGATAACTAGAGACTCAATCTCCCAGGTCCCTATGCTCCCCATCTGTACAACAAGGATAGCCACTGTTGGAGAGGATGAATGTGAAGTTTTTGGTAAACTTTAAGGGGTTGTGCTCATATAAGGGCTTGTTAGTCAGCATATTCCTGTCATGCCTTTATGACATTGAGATATTTACGGCAAAATGATTCTTCTTGCTATGAGCCACAGACATTGAGCACGAAGGGTGTTTTCCTGGATGATCCCTGCTTATTGCAAATGGAGAGTTGAAGCCAGGCACATACTTTATGAATGAGAGAATTAAGTTGTTGAAATCCCTTTGGGCTGTGGTTAAGAGTTGGCTGAAGCTATCAAATCAGGCCCCAGGAACCACAACTTACTGGACTACTTTTTGATTTTATTTTAATGTTTTCCTCTGTCTGATGTGCTACTAGTCATTTGTAGGCTGGTCGGCTTGCATTTTTGAATGGCAGGATTTCTTTTTTTATTTTCTTTTTTTCCCTTTTGGTTAGTGAGTGGGTAGTTAGTTGTTTTTTGGTTAAATGTATGTGTGAGAAACCTCTGAATAAAACTGCATTGTGGTGACAGTGTCAGCTGCATATAAGGCAGTTTTCTAGTACAGATTCTGTCTGAACCTGTAGGGTTTACCAGTGATGGCGAACCTATGACACGCGTGTCAGAGGTCACACGCGAACTCATTTTTTTGGTTGATTTGTCTTTGTTAAATGGCATTTAAATATATAAAATAAATATCAAAAATATAAATCATTGTTTTACTATGGTTGCAAATACCAAAAAATTTCTATATGTGACATGGCACCAGAGTTAAGTTAGGGTTTTTCAAAATGCTGACACGCCGAGCTCAAAAGGTTCGCCATCACTGGACTTTAGGCATTTAAGACTCCATTTGCATTCTGCTTCTTCACTTGATCTATGTTGTTACTTATAGCATTGTTGGGGGAATTGTCAATATATCAGTAGCTTTCTTTTATCTATCTATTTATTAATCCTTACATGTTTTTATTGGTTTTTAGAGAGAGAAAAAGAAAGAGAAAAACATCTATGTGAGAGAGAAACATCTATCAGTTGCCTCCTCTATGAGTCCTGACCAGGAATCTAACCCACAACCTTTTGGTGCATGGGACGATGCACTGAGCAACTGAGCCACCCAGCCAGGACTCAGTAGCTCTCTTTTAAATATACTCCATTATGCTTATTAAGATGACTCAGTCAGAATTAATACAATATACTAGTCATATATTACTAATTCAGTAATAATCATCATAGTAATAGTAAATACTTATATGGAGCTTAAGAATAGTAGGCATTTTTCTAAGTGTTTTATTTAGTTTTAGTAACTTTTAAAGTTATACTTTTAAAATAAGTCAAATTATGTTTAAAGTAATACACTCTCAATATAGAAAAAAAGATAAACATGGC
Organism: Myotis lucifugus; assembly: GCF_000147115.1. Lineage (NCBI taxonomy): Eukaryota > Metazoa > Chordata > Mammalia > Chiroptera > Vespertilionidae > Myotis > Myotis lucifugus. The sequence goes on from NW_005871062.1 coordinate 5,295,343, forward strand.
AAAGTACAAACCAACCTAATTCACTCAACTCTTGGTCTGTCTTCCATTCCTAATTAGAAAATGTTTTTAGTGAGTATCTTGTCTTTCTTGTTGCAAGAAAATGTTTTTATATTTCTAAATGGGAGTGGAATATGCAGTTGACTTTTCCAAATATTTGAGAGATAGCCTCAATTTGGCTATGAATCTCACTCAACTATATAGATTAGAGTAACCTTCCCCAAGCAAACTGTGTTTTATTTTAAGAAGTTCCATGATGGGAGACAAAGTCTACTGTTGTTGATTTTTATTGCTATGAAAAATATTAGCTCAAATATAGCAGCTTCCAATAACATACATTTACTATTTCTCAGTTTCTTGGGGTCAGGAGTCTGGGGATAACTTAGCTAGGGTCTATTGCTTGAAGGCCTTTTTAAGCTGGCATCTTTTCTAAGGCTTGACTGAGGAACTATTTTCTCCCAAGTTCAGATGACAGAATTTGGAACTTAAAAGTTTATTTGACTGTGGTTCTCAGTTCCTAGTTGTTGTATTTTTTTGGTTGTTTGTTTGTTTTGTTTTGTTTAAATATATTTTTATTGATTTCAGAGAGGAAGGGAGAGGGAGATAGAAACACCAATGATAAGAAAGAATCATTGATTGGCTGTCTCCTGCACGTGGGGATTGAGCCCACAACCCGGGCATATGCCCTTGACCAAAATCGAACGTGGGACCCTTCAGTCTGCAGGCCAACGCTCTATCCACTCAGCCAAACCAGCTAGGGCCCTAGTTGATTTTTGGCTAGAGGAACCCATCAATTTTTTGCCATATGAGCCTGTCCAATACAGTCACTTGCTGCATCAGATTGCAAGCTGAGAAGGTAATAGACTGAGTCAGCTAGCAAGATAGAAGTTGTAATCTTATGTAATGCAATCACAGAAATGACATCCCATCACTTTTTCCATATTCTATTGGTTACAAGAAAGATCCAAGCCCTGCCCACACTTGAGAGAAACAAATTACACAGGCCTATGAACACCAGGAGGCAGTGATCATTAGGGTTCATCTTGGAGTCTCTCTGCCATAAGAAGGAAGGAAGGAAGGAAGGAAGGAAGGAAGGAAGGAAGGAAGGAAGGAAGGAAGGAAGGAAGGAAGGAAGGGAGGAAGGGAGGATATTGTGCCTAATTAAGGGTGAGCACTACTACATATTGTATTAATACTTAGGATATTCATAATGCATGCTCTAAAAAGTCCTCTTAAATTTGGTTTAGCTCAGTACTTCCCAAACACATTTGATCAAGAAACTACTTTTCATGCTCGCTTCGGCAACACATATATTGTATAAGTACCGCGCGCTAACCGATTGCGCCACTGGAGCTCCTAGGCAACACATATATTAAAATTGAAATGATAGAGAGATTAGTGTGGCCCCTGCACAAGGATGACAAGCAGATTTGTGAAGCATTTCATATTAAAAGCAAACAAACAAAAAAAAGAAACTATTTTTTCATCAAAAGCTTTTCTGTAGAAAAAAGTTTGAGAAACATTGAACCATAGAAAAAAATATATTTTTATTTTTTTCTATTCACCCAAAAGATTTGTACTGAAACTGAGAGCTTGTGCATATATTCCTGAAATCCAAGAAATTCTATAATATAAAGTTTGATGACAATTTAAAAATATTAAGAGGGACAACTAGTGGGACATCTGAATAACCACCTTATAGCCAAGTACTCCCATGAGATTTCACACCTCCATGGTATGGGTGCAGTTACCATCACATTGGCAGCAGTTAATAATATTCAATGATTGAAAACTAACAAGAAATAAAATAGTAAAAATTTATAAATAATGTATGAGGACCAGTTGAAGACCAACATTTATCATGTTTAGGTGGTGAAATGATAAAATCTAGATCTGACAAGATCTTTTCCTCACAGAAAATAGGATTAAAGGACAAAACCTCTGACGGTGAGGAAATCTTCAAATGTAACCGTGTGTAACCATCTGGATTCGAACCAGAAAAGTGAACAGAAAAGAAAAACACTGTTTTTCTATCATTTCATTAATATAGCTCATTTTAATATATTTGGTTTATGGTTTTGCTTTTACTTAATCTTGTAAATTGGTTTTCTGTATTATGAAACCATGAAAATAAATACTGTTTTCATCATTTTATAATTGCAAATATGGAAATGAAATTATAGTATAAATAATTTGTCAGCACCATATTACTTAGGGAACTTTTTGTTTTAGCAGATAACCATATATTACTCAAGATTAAGACATACTACCTCATTATTTTAAAGTAAAGTCTTGATTTGTTTTGGGTTTAGTTGGGTTCCTAAGTGTCAATCCAGGATCTTCTGTGAATGGCAGACAATTCCTTTAATTGTAGGCTATAGTGATTCTTTTATCCTAACTAGATTAATAAACACTTATTGCTGCTCCCTAATTTGACTAATCTATTTTAAAGTGATATAGTGAACATCAATTGTCTCTTCTCCCTTCAACTGACATGTTTTAGACCTGCATGTTCAAGACCATTGCTTGATCACCTTGGTAGGAAAGGAGGAGTTGTGCCCTCCCCACCACTCCCTCTGGGGCGAGTTATTGTTATTGACAGGTACATGTCAGGTCCCTTAGGAGTACTGTAAAGACTAGAAAAACAGTGTTTTTCTTTTCTGTTCACTTTTCTGGTTCGAATCCAGATGGTTACACACGGTTACATTTGAAGATTTCTTCACCGTCAGAGGTTTTGTCCTTTAATCCTATTTTCTGTGAGGAAAAGATCTTGTCAGATCTAGATTTTATCATTTCACCACCTAAACATGGCCCAAATGCGTCATTCTCTGAAGAGCCTGCGTGGGGCTAATTTCATAAAGTTGTGGACCCTATCCAGGGAGAGAGAGGTGCCTGCAGGAAACCATCCGATGCAAAGGCAGTGATATAATGATATGTCCATAGAGCAGAGTACAATAAATATTCCAAAAGCAAGACCATATAGAGCAGCGGTTCTCAACCTGTGGGTCGCAACCCCTTTGGGGTCGAACAACCCTTTCACAGGGGTCGCCTAAGACCATCGGAAAACACATATATAATTACATATTGTTTTTGTGATTAATCACTGTGCTTTAATTATGTTCAATTTGTAACAATGAAATTGGGGGTCACAACATGAGGAACTGCATTAAAGGGTCGTGGCATTAGGAAGGTTGAGAACCACTGATATAGAGTCAGGTAGTGGTGGAAAGAAGACTTGGAAGGAGTCGGGTGACTTGGGTGTGACTGTACTTACTGGTGGTGCATTTACTACCTGGATTTCCTGGTGAAGGCATTGCTCTACATACCCATGAAACTGATGTTTATGTCACGCCGAGGGACGAGGCATGTCATGGAGTAATTGCATATGATGTTATAACAATGGTAGGAACCAAAGGCTGTGGAGCAGGGTGGGTCCAGTTGTGGAGAGAATCCTGGAAAGTCTTCCTAGAGGAGAATCCTGTGAGATGCCCAGTCTGCTTTGCTGGATTGTCACTGGAAACAAATAAAAAGATATTTTATCAAATACAAGATACTATGCAAATATAATATATCATCATGACATTTTGGAAAAGCCTGGTAGTCACACAGCTGCCCTTTTCTTGAATCCACATTGTGTTTATCAGATTCCGAATTTGTCATTTGTCATAGCAGTCCTGAATATTCATGAGGATACTGGCTCTCCTCAACTGCGCATTGCTAGCTGGTGGGTGTTCTGTGCTTCCCCTTGGTGACAGAGGTAACAGAGAAGACAATGTGCTCTGTCCCTTCAGGTGGCCCTCTGATCTACGAGAACATCACCTTCGTCTACAACTCAGAGCAGCTGAACGGGACTCAGCGGGTTCTCCTGGATAACGTCCTGTCGGAAGATCAGTGCCGGGAGCTGCACAGCGTGGCCAGTGTGAGGACCCCTGGGAGGGCGGGGCCTGACTATGCTGGCCTGCTGCGAGCCTGCAAGTGCTTTGGTTCTGGTCTCACTTGGAGCCAGAGAACCAGGCCTGCCATGTCACTTTCTCTGGGAGAGGGACATTGATTGTAGAGGCACTTTCATAGCCTTTGGATTGAGATGACGTTAGTTTTGTCCAGATCTGAATATGGCTAGTGGATCTGGAATAGTTAGCAGCTAAATTCCCAGGACAGACATCATCCAGCATGGGCCCTGTCTACCATATAAAGTCACCGAGAAATCCCTTTATTTTAATCAATAATAACCAACATTTAATCATTTCTAGTCTCCATATCTCTACAAAAAGTGGTGTTTTATAATAAAAATTGAGTGTAAAAGTAAAATAAATACTAGCATATCCCTTTTGCTTGGAAAAATGAATGATACCAGGATCCTGGAACAAAATGGGGATGACTTTGGTTCTTAGCTTCCTGGAAATCAAGGGAGAAAGGAAGACCTGATGCATTCAGAGTTATCATTAAGAAAACATCTTCTTGTATTGTACTTCTAGGGAATCATGATTGTTGGTGATGGATACAGAGGAAAAACTTCACCTCATACACCCAATGAAAAGTTTGAAGGCGCAACTGTCCTGAAAGCACTCAAAGTAAAGTCTTAACTTGTTTGGGGTGTGGGCAGTGTTAATCCAGGACGTTCTGTGAATGGCAGACACAGGAAAGAAAAGAGCTTAGAATACAGTTTTATCAGGACATTTGAAGGGAGCAAGTATGAAATGGCACCTGCATCGCATTAAATCCTTCTTCATTTATCTATTTATCATCTATTTGTCAAACTTGATCTTTTCTAAATTTGTATCTGACTAACAACATACAGCTCCCATCCCCCCTTGCCACCCCTTTCTCAAGGAGCTCATGGTCTAATGATGAAAACATATCCAAACAAGTAATCGTTCCATATTTCAAGAAATGTTGTTAGAGAGGAATAAGGAGAGTGTTATGAGAGAAAAGAGAGTGATTAGCTCTTCATGTTCTCTCTGTGATTAGGAAGGCTCATTTCAATGGTTCATTTTCCTAACCCAAATCCACAAGCATGTAGTAGTAGTCCCACTAACCAATGCAGAGATGACCATTGTACCTTGGCTGACTGAAACCCAGCATCTGTTTTTCTCCAGCTCTCCAATCAACCCCATGGTATCTAATGTTCTCCTTTTTCCTCAGTTTGGTTATGAAGGCCGAGTCCCACTGAAGAGCGCACGCCTGTTTTATGACATCAGCGAGAAGGCTCGAAAGATTGTAGAATCCTATTTCATGCTGAACTCAACCCTGTATTTTTCCTATACGCACATGGTCTGCCGAACAGCCCTGTCTGGTGAGATTTCAGAGTCTGGACTTGTTCCTTCTACCCACAGAGAGCTGAGAAAGAAAGCAATGCTCAAAAAAAATCCATTACAAATGGTTTAGAAGAGTTCTAAATTTCCAAAAACAAAAGAAACTTGATAGCTCTTATTTTCCCTTCCCTCTTTTTCTCCTTTTTTATCCCCTAAAGTACCAGCAGACCATAACTGTACCTTTTCCCCCATTTAAATCAACTTCTCCTACTTTCTTGTTGCACAGAAAAATGCGTTTCTGTTCTAGGTTTTACTTTTCAGGGAACTAGGAACCTGGAAATTAGTCTCCTATTACATCCATAAGCATTGAGTGATAGTGTGGAAGATGAAGGGATTGTTGAAATAAATATTCTTAAAAAGTCAGATAACCCCTCACAACCTGCTGTCATTATTTCTTCTCTAGACTTTCCCTTCCACCCCTCCAGAGTAGGAGGGAATGGATAATGTCACAGGGAAGACTTTTACACTTGGGTCAGTTCAATTGAATCAAATCTTTTTTTTTTTTTTTACATTTTTATTTCATCCTCCTCCTATTACTGCTCCCCATGAAGTACAACCTGTGAAATGCATGGAATGTCTATTTATAGCAGATAGCTTCTATAGCTGTAGCAGCAGGTGTGACTTGCTCACAGTTTTACATCAGGTTCATATCAAAGCAGGGCCAAAGTAGAGTCTCTTGACTGCTCGCCCAGTGTTCCTTCATCTGTTGTGTTCGGCTTTCTGTATCTTCAGATTTACAAGGGCACCAGCAATGGGAGAAGGCAGTCTGAGGGTCACTTTTGCTGTAGGAGGTTAACACCCTCCTTTCATTCTTCCCTGTTCCCTCTCCTGGCAGGTCAACAGGATAGAAGAAATGACCTCAGTCATCCCATCCATGCTGACAACTGCTTGTTGGATCCAGAGGCCAATGAATGTTGGAAGGAGCCTCCTGCTTACACATTCCGGGATTATAGGTAGAGCCAGCACCTGCTGCAAAGCCAAGCTTTTGTCCAACAGTTATCAAAAACCCATGGAAACTAGAAAGCTGATCTTTTTTGCTTGTCATCACATTCAACGCTAGGAAGCAGAGAGTCTCAAATAATCTTTTGAAGCAGCTGTCACAATTGAGAAGTGACTTCATCTCATATTTTAATCTTAAAAATGCATGCATGTTTTTCATACCCTATTCCACAAAATGTCCATTTTGTTTTAATATAAAAATAAAGATATATATATATATATATATATATATATATATATATATATATATATAAAATCCCTTAGCATTCACTGAAACATATCCTTTATGCAGAGGGATCTTATCATATCACTTATCTATATCTGCATTTTATCAATAAGAAACTGGACACTCAAGAGGGAAAAATGTTATCTCTTATTGAAAGATATTTTCGTGTGTAAAGAGAAGAGTCAGCCCTGACTGGTTTGGCTCAGTGGATGGAGCATCGGCCTGTGGACTGAAGGGTCTCGGGTTCGATTCCGGCCAAGGGCATGTACCTTGGTTGCGGGCACATCCCCAGTCGGGGGTTGCAGGAGGCAGCTAATCGATGTTTCTCTCTCATCAATGTTTCTAACTCTATCCCTCTCTCTTCCTCTCTGTGAAAAATCAATAAAATATATTTAAAAAAAAAAGAGAAGAGTCAGGATTTGTAGTCACCATATAGGTAATAGTGTGTTAATTATTATTACTCTGTGCTCTATACAGAAACATTTATTGAGCGCCCTCTATCTGCAAGGCTAAGCTACACCTCTTGGAGCTCTCCAGCTAGTTAGGGAAAAAATACATTCTGTAGAGTTACTAGTATGACAGCAAAGAAGAGAGTTGTAAGTAGTATGGGCAGGTTCAAAGGGCTAGATTAAATCCAGTTAGGTTTTCTTTGAAGGAAGTGAAATGTGAGATGAGCTTTAAACTATAATTAAAAATTAACGTAAGTGGAATAAATACTTCAAGGGTATGATCCAAACTACATTTGATTTTACTCTTGAGGTTAGGAGGGTCAATTATTTCAATGTCTAGTTCAAAGGAAACTTACTAATCAGAATGGTCAATTCATCAGTATTCTGTGGTAATAATGTTGTAAGCATTAACAGTACAAATGATTCCCCTTTCTTCGTATAGTGCTCTGCTATACATGAATGACGACTTTGAAGGAGGAGAATTCATATTCACTGAAATGGATGCCAAGACTGTGACTGTAAGTAAACTTACTCTTTATTTTTTTTGTTGTTTAAATATTACAGATGTCTCCCATTTTTCTGCCTTCTCCCCCTCCACCCAACCCCTGCCCCTCCCCAAACCTTCCCCATGCTATTATCTGTGTCCATGGTAAGTAAACCTATTCTCTAGCATATTTATTCAGTATTTTTATGTAAGTTTTGCCATTTTCCAAGGACTCAGACAGTTGGGTTTCAAATATATCTGAGATCAAGAATTCAAGAAGTGCAAAAAATCCCAATCGATTTATGCATCATAAAATGTTAGAAATGTAACCTTCAAAATAGAAATCTTCCCGTCCATTTTAAAGATGGGTAAATTAAAGAATAGAAATATTAAGGATTTCCTGATCCTCATATAAGTTAAGTTAGACTTGGAAGCAGAACCTCAGTCTTCCGATTATAATCTGGTGGAAGCATAAATATACTAATTCCCAAGTCACCCAAGCTTAGGACAAGTCAAATGATTCCACAGAGTGGCTTTCAAGTAACCTGGTGTTGTACATACTTGGATTGATTATTGGCCATCAGACCCAAGTTATCAGAGCTATTATGTATGTGCACATTTATGTGTGTGTATGTATGTATATTGGTGTGAATGTGTGAGTGCGCATGTATGATTGTGATTGCAAATAAACCTGTACCTGAACATTGATATATACATTCACATATGCACACATTTGTGTGTGTGGTCACATGACATGTTTTGGATGAGATTCCAAACATACCTTCATAGGTGAAAATCAAAAGTTAAATTTAACCACCATCTTTCTAAGCCAACTGATGCCTTTGGAAAAGCAGACTGCAGAGCACTTACAGACCACATGGGCAGCATGCTCTGGTCTTTCAGCAAAGAGGATACTTATGTAGAAAAGCAGGTTTTTCAATTGAGGAGATAATCTCTATATATAAAAGCCTAATATGCAAATTGTCTCCATGGGAGTTAGACTGGGAGACCAATCGCTTGCTATAACATGCGTTGACCACCAGCAGGCAGCACGGAATGAAGGGAGGCCCCGGCCGGCAGCTGGCAGCCAGGGAAGGGAGGTCCTGGCTGGCAATTGGAAGGCCCCAGTCGGCCCTGATCGCCGGCCAGACATAGGGACCCTACCCATACACAAATTTCGTGCACTGGGCCGCTAGTTGAATTATAACTAGATCATGAGAGATCTCTTTTATCTATACAAAATATAAATAGTTGAGGCATGCATGTGAAAAACTTCAAGGATTTTGCATTATATACTCTATTTCCGCAACATTTTCTTAGTTTTATGGTTTTCTCCCCAAATTTTACATATTTTTCTTAGTGAAACAGCCATGCATTGGCCAATGTGACTCATTAGGTTGAGTGTCATCTCAAGCACCACTTAAAACTTGCTGGTTGATTCCTAGTCAGGGCATATGCCCAGGTTGAGGGTACAGTCACTTGTCAGGGTGTGTGCGGGAGGCAACCACTTGATGTTTCTCTCTCACATCAATGTTCCTCTCTCTCTCTTTCTCTCTTTCTCTCTCTCTAAAATCAATAACAACATATTTTTTAAAAATAGTGAAACAGTCATTTATCATTAATGACATACTGCTAGACTATAAGCAGATGGTATTCAAAAACTGTATGTTACTGTAAAAGAGGAAATATAAGGATCTGGTTAAAATTGTCCAGGAACATTGTTATTATTAAGAAATAATATTTAATACAATTTAATATAATAATGTATATTTAAAAGGCTATGGTGCCTACACTTTTTGGTAAAAAGGCTAAATACTAACATGGGAGTAGTGTGATGCTTCATTATCTGGGAAATTAAATCAAGATGGGTGGTCTGGGTTGGGTTTTAAAGTCACTATACAAAATTCTCATATTTTGAAGAGCCTCTGTGCAGAAGGATTTGTTTGTTGAGCTCTGCTAACACTGAAACTGAGGTTGAAAAATGCATCTTGCCCAGGTGGAAAGAAAATCAGACTGGTGGTTGAAAAGATTTCTTTGCTTCTACTCCGCCTTGTGGCCAGATTTGGAAATGCTCAGTGTTTGAGAGTGATGCCTGGAATAGTGTCTGAAACAGTAATTCATTCATTGTCGAATTTTTTTTTTTTTTTGTATTCAGGGCTTTTATTTTATTTTTTATTTTATATATACTTTTAATTTTAATTTAATTTATTGGGATGACATTGGTTAATAAAATTATATAGGTTTCAGGTATACAATACATCCTCTGTATATTGTATTGTGTGTTCATCACCCAAAGTTAAATCTCCTTCCATCACCATTTATCCCTCCTTTACCCTCTTCTACCTCCATACATCCCCTTTTCCTTCTAGTAATCACCATACTGTTGTCTGAGCCTATGGGGGAGGGTGCTGGTTTTTTTTTTTTAATCCCTTTACCTTTTATACCCAATCCTCCAACTTTCTTCCCTCTGACAGCTGTCAGTCTGTTCTTTGTATCTATGAGTCTGTTTTGTTTGTTAATTCATTTTGTTAAGTGAATTTATCATTATCCTGTTTTTTAATTATTTGAAAGTAGATAATACTCCACTTTAATGGTTCTATCCCTTTAATATAAGAACTTAGCTATTTTTAAAATCACTGACTATAACCACTTTCCCCTCAAAAGTAAAAGAAAAACCTGATTTAAACAACGTTTTTATTCAAAATCTCCAAGTTGGGAGATTTATTTCCCAAATTATTTCTACTTCAGATGAATTTATATGGTAGAGTTCTTATTTTGTAGGTAATCAAAATTCCTAGGTAACTGGTCCCAATAACAAAGAGAAATGGGTAGTTTTCCTTTTCAGCTTCCCCTTCTTTGCCCCTGGAGGGACAGACGAAGTAGGCAAATAACCCAGTTTGGGAATACAACAAGGGGGTAATGTCTTTATTTTTGAAAAATTTGGAAGTAATATAATTAACTGAATGATGGCTGAAGGTTTACATTTACTCCAGTCAAAGGCTTCTCTGACATTTCATCAGCCGTTAGATGAAAAGCAAAAGACACTTGCTTTTATTATACTTGGAAGATACATGGATTATTTCAAGAGCAGCATTTATCTGTGAAACATGGGTATTTAGGGATTTGGGTTTCTCTGTGCAAGTTTCCAAAAGATAAAATTTAATGAGTTCCATTTGCTTCATGAAAAATTAAAATCACTCTGGAGCTGTGTTCCATAGTATGTTTACAATCACTTATCTGTGCTTCAGAATGTATATTCCTACAGAAGCAGAGTCATCAATCGGGCTTGTCCATTCCTCCAAGTACCTGATATGTAACAGGTGAGGCTGTCTGTATGGTAACATTAGTCCCAGAGACTTTGTGAGTCCACACACCTGTGGTCAATTCCAACTGCTTCAGGCAGTCGATAGCTTCTTTTCCTAAACCAGTGGTTCTCAACCTTGGCTGCACATTAGAATCACCTGGGAATCTTTTTAAAATCCTGATTTCTGGGCCTCATCATCCGGAAATTCTGTTTCTTTGTTATGGGGTGGGGCCAC
>NW_005871062.1:5306766-5363431 GCF_000147115.1 Myotis lucifugus
AGAGTATTTTAAAAAGTTGATGCTGAGACTCACGGAATCACACAGAAGTGACGGCAACCTTGTGTGTTGAGTGAGCCTGACCAGTGCTAGGGAATGAGCAGCCAGAAAACTTGAAACCCGGTCTTAACACCATCCTATGCAATATGCATTGGGTAGTATTTATTTTGCTGGTTTTATGTGGAAATGTACAATAAATTTCTTCTTCAGAAAAATGAAATCAGATAGATACTGAGGGTACCAGTAACTACTAAACTCTCTAGATTGCCATCAGAAAAGTTATCTTGGTAAAGCTATTTAACATAAGCAACTTTCCCTAGCAAAGACAAATCACCCCTCATTATTAAGAAGAGTAACTGGGCCCTACCTGATTTGCCTCAGTGGATAGAGCATCAGCCTGTGGATCAAAAGGTCCTGGGTTTGATTGGGGTCAAGGGCCAGTACCTAGGTTGTGGGCTTGATCCCTGGTGAGAGGTGTGCAGGAGGCAGCTGATCAATGATTCTCTCTCATCATTGATGTTTCTATCTCTTTCTCCCTCTCCCTTCCTCTCTGAAATCAATAAAAATATATTTAAAACTTTTTTAAAAAGAAGACTGGAAAATGACTCCTTTTCTCTGCTCTTCCCTTGAACACACACACACACACACACACACACACTCTCTCTCCCCTCGGTCTCAGACATTTTAAAAATTTTTTGACAGTATTACGGATGTCCCCCTTTGTCCTCCTCTACCCAACCCCTGCCCCTACCTGAGGCCTTCACCTGAATACTTTTATTTTCTGAATTAGTGTTATTTTGACCTACCTTTGTTTTACAGATGAGGCAATTGAAATAATCTGTGTCTTTTCAACGTCAGGGTTCCATTATTCTTTGACTCAACACTTGACCCAAATACTCCCATAGAAGGATAAAGAACAGGGGTTGTAGAGATGTTTGTGACACAGGAATTGAGAGTCTGATTTTCACTTTTTTCCCAGGCTTCTATCAAACCAAAGTGTGGACGGATGATCAGCTTCTCATCTGGAGGGGAGAACCCGCACGGGGTGAAGGCAGTCACCAAGGGCCAGAGGTGTGCTGTGGCTCTGTGGTTTACCTTGGACCCAATTTATAGAGAATTGGTGAGTGTCCCACCCAGAAAGCTAGTTAGATGCCTCGTAGACCTGCTTCATAAACTGATTTATCTGAAAAGTCCTTTAAGCTCTTGAATAACCCCTCAAAAACCTTAGAGAACATGGGAAACAAACAAAAACCCTTTTATAGCTGTTACAGAATCCTTTCTCTCATGTTTCTAACACAGACCGTCTTTTATGCAAGAGCAAATTTTCCTGATCATCTAATATTTGTGGTGTGGGTGAGGGGGAAAGGAGAGAGAGGATGAAGGCAATTCTTTTTGTTGTTTTTTAAAATTATCTTTATTGTTGAAAGTATTACAGATGTCCGTCTTCCTCCCCATTGGCCTCTTCTAGCCCTCCCCCACCCCAGGCTTTCACCACACTATTGTCTGTGTCCATGGGTTATGCATAAATGCATATAAATTCTTTGGTTAATCTCTTCCTACCTACCCACCCACCCCTGCCTTCCCTCTGAGATTCATCAGATTGTTCTATGTATCTATGTCTCTGGATCTATTTTGTTCATCAGTTTATTTTGTTTATTGCATTCTACATGTGAATGAGATATGTGATACTTTTCTTCCTCTGACTAGCTTTTTTCACTTAGCATAATACTCTCCAGGTCCCTCCATGCTGTCTCAAAGGGTAAGAGATCTTTTTTTTACAGCTGCATAGTATTCCATGATGTAAATGAACCACAGCTTTTTATCCACTCATCTACTGATGGGCACTTGGGCTGTTTCCAGATCTTAGCTATTATAAATTGTGCTGCTATGAACATATGGGGGCATATATTCCTTCTGATGTTTCTTGTTTCTTAGTATATATTCCTAGAAGTGGCATCACTGAGTCAAATGGCAGTTGAGGAAAATCCATACTGTTTTCCATGGTGCCTGCGCCAGTCTACATTCCCCCCAGCAGTGTACTAAGGTTCCCTTTTCTCTAATTCTCACCAGTACTTTCATTTGTTGATTTGTTGATGGTAGCCATTCTGACAGGTGTGTGGTGATACCTCATTGTCGACGAAGGTAATTTTTAATCACATGCGTTCTAATAAGTGAATGTCTGCAGAAGTTGATATATCAATGATATTTGGCTGTCCTTAATTGGTCTTGAGCTTTATTTTAAAAAAACAACAACAACAACTGTAGCATCAGAAGAGAGGAACCGCTTTCTACTGGTTACTGGGAAGAATGATTCGTTTTCTCAACAAATCATTCAAAGAGCACTGACTAGTTTATGACACATGTAGAAGAGGTAAGGGAACCTGGAAGTTCAATGTTATTTATTATGATTAAATTAAATCCTAAATATTAAAATATTGTTCTTATTATATGGGAAGCAGCTGAGAACACTTAGCCTGGTTAAGAGACCATGATCTTATCCTGTGGATGCCCTTGGGCAGAGGTGATAGGGTCTATCTGTGAAGTTGCAGAGGAATAAAAGAAGACCAATGGGTCAAATTCCCTAGAAAAAAATTGGATTCAACATATTAGAAATAACTTATAAATCGTCACCACTGTTTGTTGAAATTGTCTGCTTTGGGTAGTGAGTTCCTTATCACAGGATGGCTCCAATCAAAGCCTTAGCAGCCGCTTGGCATGGATGCTGAAATTGAAATGGAAATTTCAACTGGACAGCTTCCAAGTCTTCTCTGGCCCCAACTGTAGATGAGTTCTATTCTTTAAAATGACATTCCACCTGCCCTACCTGGTTTGGCTCAGTGGATAGAGCATCAGCCTATGGACTGAAAGGTCCCAGGTTTGATTCCGGTTTGACCCCCAGTAGGGGGCATGCAGGAGATAGCCGATCAATGGTTCTTTCTTGTCATTGATGTTTCTCTCTTTCCCTCTCCCTTCCTCTCTGAAATCAAAACTATATTTAAAAATTAATTAAAAATAAATAAAATGACATTCCATCCAATTTTCCTCTTTAGATCCCTAAATTGAATACAATTTAATCAGAAACTGTTTAAAATTAACTAGGTTTCTCATATACTTTTTTGCCATCAAACCTAACTCCCCATATTTTAAGCATTCATTCATATTTAACAAATGTTTACAGAAGAGCTACTATTGTGCCTGAGAAGCTCTTCTAGGTAGGCCCTGGGGAGGGGTGGGGGGTGGGGGCAAAGGGGAACAAAACATACTACCTGACCAGGAGGGGCTTGGGGAGGTTGACAAGAAAGTAGAAAGTGAGAAGACAGCAGTATGAGTTGTAGGGGAATCAAGAAAGGCATATATAGCCTTCGCTGGTGTGGCTCAGTTGGTTGGGTGTTGCCCCATGCACCTAGAGGTTGCTGATTGATTTCCAGTCAGTGCACATGCCTGGGTAGGTTGCAGGCTCCATGCCCCTTGGTGGGGGACAGAGGGAAGTGCAGGAGGCCGCCTATTGATGTTCCTCTGTCATATCAGTTTCTCCCTCTCCTTCTCCCTTCTCTCTCTCTAAAATTCAATAAAATATTTTTTAAAGAAAAAGAAAAACATATAAAAGTTCAGAAAGAGAAAAATATGGTCCCAACTGAGGGAAAGGAGCACAGAGAGTTCTGAAAACGTCAAGGGACACTGAGCAATCTCCTTCATCTGTGATTAATTCCTTTCTTTCCTGTGCTTCTCCACCTCCAAATGCCAGCATGCTGCCACAGCACTCTGTACTAGGGAGCCTAGATAAGCGAGCCAGCAGTGAAGATAGCTTGTTGAAAAATTGCTTTACTGTTTCCTCTCTTTAGTGTTCAATTCAGCAAACAGTTCATCTGTTTTATTATTCAGTATCTCAACTCTCTCTTCCAAGATATTTTCTATCAAAATAAAAGTTTTAACACAAAATAGTTCCCTTTGCTCCTTCCTAACCAGTAACATCGGTGCTCCTCTGAAGGGCAAGTACTGGGAAATGTTTCCAGTCGCTGGACAATAGCGACATCTAGTGGCCACAGAAAAAAATGACCAGAGCCTCAAGCAATGTTCTACATTGGAATCAACTGGGGAACTTCACAAACTCCTGACATCAGGCTGCCCTCCTCAGAAATTCTGATTTAATTGGCATGGGGTGTGACCTGGGTATCGGAAGTTTTCAAAGCTGCTCAGGTAATTCTAATGTGCAGCAAAGTTTGAAAGTCCCTGAATTAGGCGCCTCTTCTCAGATTGAATCCCTGAGCAGACAAAGTCTATGAATAAATGACTGGAGCTGGCAACTCCCATGCTCGTTACAGGTTATTTTAAAGGTACTTAGTTCTTACTGAGTATCTCAGATCATAAACTCTTAAAGACGCCCAGTATTAGAGGCTTCAGTTTCTGTGTGTAGCGTCCCCGCTGTGGAACTTCTTTCCTTTCAGGATAGAGGATGCAGCAGTCTCCCGGGCAGTCTGGGGAGAAAGTTTGGTGTGTACATCTGTTGTTAAGAAGCAGGTTGTTCTTCCCATATTCACAAAATGGCATCCAGGCATTTTACTTAGGCATCATGACAGCAATTTAGATTTCTGTTATTTAGTGTAGTTGGGCCTTTTAGTTACCTTTATATCCGACGTCATTTTCAATTACAAGTTCTTGAATGAATGGGGCTTTGTTTTCAAGTTGCAAAGTAGTTACTTTCATGACATACAGTATAAGGCATTGTGCTAGGGACTATCTACAGGGGATACGAAATCGGTAAGACAGACAAAACTCCTATTTTCAAGGAGCTCAAGTCAAAGTGGACAGTGAATACAGGTGCCTGAGTAATTAAAACACAAGAAGCAGTTCGATAATAGTTATTAAGGGATATAAACAGGAAACCAGGAATGGCTTTATTGAGGAGATGACATTTGACATGAGTCTCAGAGGATGAGCACAGCTTCTTTAAGAAGAGATATTTTTTATAGAACTTTTACATTAATGTACCAGATAGAATGGAGGCCTTGCAAAGTGAAAATAGCTTCTCTGGGCACTGGAAATACAGCGGTGAGCAAAACGACAGGATTCTCTGCTTTCATGGAGCTTCCGTTCTAGTGGAAAAAGACAACAGATATGTAAAAGAATAAATAATTGAGAGATTTTCAGATAGTGAGAAATGTGTGGAAAAGAGAACTGGGGAATTCTTCTGAGAGTGATGGGTTCAGAGACCTTGAGGTGAGTTAGGAGGTTGGAGTGTAAGGTGAAGTGAGAGAGGACAGGTGAGCTGGAAAAGAAAGAATGATCTAAATCAAACAACTCCTTATAAGCACAGCAGGGAGATTGGACCTGGAACTTTAGGCACTGAGAGGCCATGCCAGGGCTGTGAGCAGTGAACAGGAAGATGACATGGTCATGAGTCAAGTGCATGGGTTCTGTTAGAAGCATGTGGGTATGGGGTGTGGAACAGATCAATTTGGAGGCTGCTGTAGCAATTGAGTTGAGAGATGATGAAAGCCTAAACCCTTGCTTTTCAAGCGGGAGCTGGTTTGCCTCCTGAGGCACATTTGACAATGTCCAGAAGCAATTCTGGTTGTCATGACTTGGGGAGAGCTGCTACTGGCCAGGGATGCTGCTAAACGCCCTACAACACACAGGACAGCCCTCACAGGAAAGAATGATCTGTTCCAAAATGTCAGTAGAGCTGAGGTTGAGAAACCTGGTCTAAGCAAAGGTAACAGTAATGTGCACTGAAAAGAAAGGGGTGGGCACAGGAGGTGGATGAGATCCAAGGATCCATGGCCAGGCTTTTAGGGCACATGGGTGAGCAGGAGAGAGGGGATTTGTGAGGAGGAATAGAGTAGTTCTGTGCAGAAGAAAACAGTGAATTCAGCTTGAAATACTGAACTGTAGAGCTGACCTGGAGATGTCTATAGGACCACAACATAGAAAAGGGAGTCAGCAGTTGAATATAGAAGACTTCTTGGCAAGAGAGAAATTTTGGAAAGTAGATTGACTAGGACACAGGGAGATCAGGAGAAGGCACCATTCATTGCAGGGATGAGATGAGGCTCAATCCTTAACTGGATTTAGCTTCCATTCCATGGACAGATGGATGCCTGGAAGTGTTGGGAAAGCATCTGCCACCAGGACTGACTATGATGCTTGTAACAAAAATGTGCAAATTGTCTTTTTTGCAGGAGCGGATAAAAGCCGACGAAGTGATCGCAATCCTGGATCAAGAACAACAAGGGAAACACGAACTGAACATCAACCCAAAAGATGAGCTATAAAAATGAGAAAGAGTGTTCTATCAGATATTTATTTAAATTGTTAATAATCTTATGAGAACCTTTTTATTTTTGTACAGAGCCATGGTATAAATTAACAGGTTAATACGAGTCATCAGATCTCCCTTCTGTTCCTAAGGATGTTTGCTTTGCCTCACTCAGTCTGTCTGTCTGTCTTGGTTTTTTCATCAGTTCATCTCTCAATGCCCAGTCATCTCCCCCCCACCCCCAACACACACACACATGCACTTCATTGGCTGCAGATACAAGAGCTAAAGCAGAAAGAGTAAGTCCTTTTGGGGTACACTGTGTGTGATGTAGTTCTAAAGCTAGTGTGTGTTGCCATCTCAGAAGGCCTTTCTGGCTCTGAGCCTCTCAGCCACCTCCTCTCATGGTGCTGATGGCCATGAGTTTGAGCCTGAGGTGCCTGGTGGTGGTGGCGTCTGCACTGCCTCACCTATCACTGGCCGAGGGTCCCCAGGCTCTGAGAGAGAACCACTCTGATAAGTACTGCGTGAGATGGAGGGGCCCAACCTTTCCAAGGCCTTGGTGGTATTTCCACCGAAGACAAACTTACACTGGAAGCTTCGATCCGTCCTCCACAGTGCTCCAGAAAGGACGCCCTGGGAGTTGTGTTCTTCTGGAGGTTGCTTAGGGGTTTGAAATAGAATGTATCTTCACCCCAGTGACTTTTAGAAGAAAATCTTGAACCCCATCTGATTCTGGGCATGTTGCCTGAGAGTGGAGTCCACGGGTGAGAAGGAGCATGTTGATCTTGAGAAAAATGGATTTCTAATTGATTCTAGTCTTCATCTGCATAGCATGGTGGTCCCTCCTCTTTGCTACTGTCCAGCATGTGGGCTTGTTCTTGTGACTGGTCGGTTTAATAAAGGGAGCCTTATTTTAATATCTGGCATTTGTTTTTCTTCTCCCAAATATTTGGTTTATCTTCAGGTAATGGTTTTGTGGTCCCACAGGAGCTTTGGAGATGACCCAGGGGCAACGTTGGGCAATGATTAGTTTTGCTGGCAGATGCTCTGTGGCTGCAAGAGCTGGGAGCACTGCTTTTGAAGAAACAGAAATGGGTAGCAAACAGAGGTGTTCATCCAGACAATGTCTGGTCCTTGGTGCCAATTCTGAGACATTATGTGGGATGGGGCTGGGGTGGTTCTAGCCAAGGGGAACCTGCTGCCCTAGACAGTGGGAGGTCACCTGCCTCTTTGATGGACAGTGCTAGAGGCCGTAGCCTTTCAGAAAAGCAGCAAATAAATTTTTTTTTCTAAAACTCACATTGACTTTCCACCATTTATGATCTGAGTGAGTGATAAGAACATTCATCCTTGAGACTGAACAAATGAGTCATTGTGATTTACGTGCTGTTTTCCACCCAACCTTCTAGTTGCATTTCCATCATGGGAGAGTGGAAAGAACATTAGATTATAATCACAGCGCGATCATACATGCCCTGCTGTGTGACCTGGAGCTACTCTCCTTCCCTTTCTGGGCTCCAGTTTTCTTCTCTGTAAGTGACATAATTGGCTGTACTTGTTTCCAGAAGCCTGGCTCTAAACAAACAAACAAACAAACAAACAAACAACAAGAACTGGTTTTGGAAATATTCACAAATTCAACCACATTTATTTCTACTAACATTTTGAGACTTGAGTGACTAGGTTCATTATATGTATACCAGAGGCCCCATGCACAAAATTCATGCAAGGGGTTCAGCCCTCACAGCCCTGGCTTCGTCCGGAAGGTCATCTGGATGGTCATCCAGAAAGTTGCTTGGATCGTTGTTCTGCTGTTCAGTCTAATTAGCATAATAGCTCTTTATTATATAGGATGTGATTTTAAAACTTTAAACCCAATTTTAAGGCCATAAAAGTTTCTGAGCTCTGAAAAGGTAGATTGCTATTTGTTTGCTATCTCTGAGAAGTGTTTGCTGGCACTCAGATCTGCTGATAGGAAGATCCGGGCAAGGATCTGATTTCTGTTTTCTGGCAACAAGGCATCAACAAAGAAAACAGCCCTTGGCTCCTTGCAGTCCCACTTCCTGGGTGCTCTGGGTGCTCTGAGCAAGCAAGGGGCTTCAGCAGGGATTCTGACATTCAGCCCCACAGAAAGTAGGTGAAGGCCTCCATAAATCTACTTTGTGGTAGATCCATATCTCCCACCCTTTGCTGACAACGGAGGAGTTTTTCTTGTTTTGTAGGTTACCGATATTGTTTTACACCTGGGACATCATCTATACTGGAAAGCATTTATATTTTTAATCTGCTCCACATCAAACCATACATGATTTCATTCAAATAGTTAGGGAGTGTCATCGGATGACTTTAAAAAATTGAACTAAAAAATGACAGTCTGTGTGCTAGAAGAGCCCATTAGAGCTTTTAGAACTACAAAGTGAAGGTGTGAAGGAGGTCTTATAAGTCACAGTTCAATCCCATGCCTGGGAGATCTGGTGACAGAATTGGAGTGATGGGAGAATGCCTGGCCCAGGAGGCTTGTGGGCACAGGAATCCTGGCAAAGGGCAACATCCACAAGAAGAAGGGCTGCCTTTTTGTAGTTGTCAAAAATGATGCTCGCTTCCCAATCTGTGGACCCGCAGACCTGGGCCTTTCTCTAGTTTCACTCAACAGTATTCTATGTGCTTGAGGCAGGCCAGGCTATAAAACCCAACTTATCACTTCATGTCTAGGACTCTTAATCTCTACCTCTTGGGGAATTACCATGTGTATAAAAAGCCTGAGGTTTTACAAAGCTTTATTTTCACCTACGTGATTTCATTGCTTGTAACACACAGCTTGTTCACGTGCCCATTTTGCAGATGAGGAGGTGGGGGACAGTGAGATGCGAGCCTGTGATTGGTGAGCTTGGAGTGTCCTTGTCTGAGGCAGAAGCACAGTTTTTTTTTTAACAGGAAGGGAGAAAAGGACTAGGGTGGTTTGCTCTCTTGGCCATGCTTCCAAACATATCCAATACTAAATAATAGATGACGGGGAAGAAAAACTGGTTGTTTTAATAAAATCTAAACTTTGTATCTTTTATTTTCCTGCTGAATTATGTGTGAAGGCACATTTGCCCTTCTCTGAGATATAGTGCATATGGGGTACACAATTCAATCAGATCAGCCCATTTTTGAGTAAATTCTGTGAGCCAGGCACTGCTTTCGTGAAACTCACAAAAGGGAAGAAGGTTCTTCTCAGGAGCCATCTTCCTCTCCCTCTAGCAGAAAGAATCCAGAACTAAAATTTCCCCTTGAGAAAACTGAGTGATATTCTTGGATGTGTAATGTGCTGTCTTTGGAGCCATGAATGTAAATTGTTTGACAAGGAACTTTTAGTTTCATGCAGCCTGTGGATATGGCACTTTTTGGCACTTATTCAGTGGAGGAGAAGTCATGGAATGAGTCAGTACCATTTAATAATACATAGCTATGAATTTTAATTGCAGTCCAAATGCTGAATATTTCACAGAAGAGCCACAGCAAACAACCCCTCACTGACGTCAAGAAAGGAGGTAATGGGGCCACCTCACCAGTTCCTTATGCCGAAGGATTACCATTCTGAGGTGACTGACAATGGTTCGGCTGAGAAGTGGGAAAACGATTTGAACTGTTGCCACATCCAGAATTCGGGGGAAACAGGAGCCATGTGGCAGAAAACCTTAATGCGTCAGTTAGACTGGGCCCATGCTTATGATTCCCTCTCCAGCTCCTGCCAAGAAGCCTGTGATGTGAAGTGACCTCCCACAGAATCCCACAGCCCACCCACAAATCCTCTAGTCCCAGGTAATTTGATGTTTCCAACAGGAGACATCAGGGCTCGTTTTGTTTTGGACCTGGTTGATTTCATCAAACACAGAGAGACAAGTAACATCAACCACTTCTGAGCTCACTGCTGGGCTGAGCTGCGGATTCACACTGTCAGAGCCTCCCCCATTCCTCCTCCCCCTGGGAAATCACAGTGTTCTCTGTGCCCGCTGCTGACCTCTGAGGCCAGACGATGTCACGTCTGGAACAATCTGATCATTGATTCTGGCTCCGCTCTACAATGGATGATGACCTCAGCCGTGTGAGAAGTTGGCTCAGTGAGTCACCTCTTCCTTCAGCAATCTTGGTAAGGGCACACAGAAAAATAACCAAACAAAACGTTTCTGCCCCCTCTTTTCCTGACACACATTATTAGGGAGGAAATCTGAATGCTCCGTTCAGTCAATAGACAGCCACCTTTCCTGGCCACTTGATGTGATACGCCTTCGGGGAGAGGGAAGAAAAGGTGAACAAGACAAGCCTTGCCCTCCCTGTTCTTGGTAGGTCACCACAGAGAAGGTCGAAGGTACCATAGGGTTGGACAAATTTATGGTCCTTGTCCTAAGTCCTCTTCTGCTCTGGTAGAACTGATCATCTGAGTCTCCACTTCAGAAGGGAATTGAATAGCATCGTTCCACCCGAGAGCCCTTGCCCTTGGCCCCATCAGATGTGATGGCATGGGTCCTGGAAATTCTACCTAGACCCTACTTACACCCTCCTCACTCTTCCCAAGTTGATGTTTTTACCTCTGAATCACTATCTGATGATGGGTGGGGATAGAAATGTGAACCAGGCAAGAAACATTACCTGCTGTGTCTCATCTTTTTCCACTTGTAAATCATATATCCCATTGTTTCAAAGGGTTGTAATCATGGTTGGCATTTATAGAGCTCTTTTAGGGCCTTGAAACACTTGCCATACGTAAGTGGACAATTATCTCGAGACACATCAGTGCAATCTTCATTTTGTACACAGAGAAAAGGAACCGTCGCAGGTACGGTGGTAAGTAAAGATCTGGTCATTCATGAATTAATTCTTCAGGCAGTTTTGAATGGCTACTCAGTAGTGGTTTTAGGGAGGTAGTCAAAACTTGAGTAAGACTTTAACTCTTTTTTATGGAATTCAAAGTAAAGTGGAAAAACATAGATGTAAACAAATGGAAACTATAAAGGCATGTGCTGTGATAGAAAAGTTGGGGCAGAGGCAAGTACACAAAAGGTCATGTTAGTTCAGAGAGGGAGCAGCTGGGGACAGGGAAGGCTTACAGAGAAGGTGACAGTTAAGCTGGGTGTCGAGTGCCTGTTCCACCACCCAAAATCAGATGAGCCAGATGACCTCTCCTTTCACCACAGTGTCCTCAACTGAAAGAGTGGAATTTGAACTGGATGATTTCTTGGGTTCAAAAATATTAAGCTTTCAGAAAGTTGGAGAGTTCATATTAAACTGGTCTTTGGAGGTGGGTGGATTGGGATCTTTTCTATAGATTGCCCTGGGAAAAGCCCTCTCGTGAATCCTGTGAAAACCCAAATAAATACCAGTTTAAAATACAGTTTTATTGTGTTCCCTTGTGAGCAGGTATATGTATGTGGGTGGGGTGTAGCCACCTGGACCGTGCTTCTTACAGAAAGCAAATGAGCTGAAGGGAACCCCCCCATTCAGACTGAAGTCAGCAAGCTCTCAGCGGCATTTTCTTCTGCCCGCTAGTCCGAGAAGCTTCACGTGCCCTGGGCCCAGTCTGCTTACTCAAATCTTTACGCATTCATCCCAGAAATGGAAATAATTAAGAGATTCCTGCCAGCTTACAATGCTCAGGTGTGTTGTCTGAAAAGCCTAAAGCATCTGGTAAATTTAGTCAAGCTTTTAGTAAAACCAGAAAACTGTAATACTTTAGTAAGGGCATCGCTTCCAGTGTCAAACGGAACAGGTGTCAGAAGCTTTGGGAATGTTTAGATGCAAATCATCCCCACAGGCATTAATGGAGTCCATTTGCCTCATTTAAAACCAGAGAACTGGATGAGACACCATGCAATAAGTGTCCAACACACTTACTATGTGTGTTCTCTGTACCTGCTTTTGGTTTGCTAAACTTTGCAAAAGCCTTTGAAGGTCTTAGGGCCTAAGACTTAGGCAATCATACTGCTTACATTTAGAATAAATTATAGAGTTCCCGAGGCTTAGAAGCCAACTTTAAGGCTTCTGGTCACCAGAGTAATATTCCGGGCTTTCATGATATTTCCAGTGTGTAGCAATGTTTACTGAACAGACCCCAGTATTTCTATTGCACTTGAAGTTCAGAGTTTCAGGACATGCTTTTCTCACAAATAATATGAATTAGAATTATGTTTCCTTGAAGTTAATATTGATAACTAAATAAAAATTGTTTAGTCGTTTTCTCCCCTCCAGATCTAAGGTAAAAGTGTGTTTTTAGCAGAATTGCACTGAGTAGTCTTCATTTTCAATTACACTGTTAGCTCCTTAGCCCCCAGTGAAGAACAGGCATGAAGGCATTGACTAGAGACAGTCAAGATTCCTGGAGGAATGCCCCCCTTCCCTTCACTGGCCACCACTGTGGTCACTAAGCATTTGACAGCACCCGGGTAGACTGGACCATTAGTCATGCATAGGGAAAAAGAAACCCAGACTAGATGAATAATTTAACTTAAGTCAAAGTCACAGTAGATGTGTTTCCTAAGTAAAACAAACAAACAAAACAAAACAAAAAACAAGTGATTGTACTCTCTAAAGATACTTTGCAGTACTGACCACTTTTTATGAAGAGCTAGGAGGCAGGAGGAATTATCATAGACTGATATGACCCCAAGCCTCAACACTCCTCCACACCCCATGGGGATTCAGAAGGAGGCTACAGTCTTCAGCAAGATGGTTGCTGCGCCTGCTCAGATGTGCCAGGTCTGATTGCAGCTCTGCTCAGGCAGCTCGGGCTTCCTCGCAGGAGCGCTCAGAGGGAGCCTTCTCTGAACTTCCAGGCCATAGGGCTGAGCACAGGGCACAGCTTTTCCTTCCAGACGTTTGGCTTCTGAGTAATGTTTTTGTCTCTAAAGGTAATAAAAGTACATCAGATGTTGCTCCTTGTACCATGAACTTGGCGTTGAAGCACTGGTGAGCCACTTCAAAGGCTCAGCAGCTCTCAGAGAGGCTTTTCCTGGGGACACTGCCCTATCAAGATGGGCCCATCAACCTGGGGCACACTGCCCACCAGGGCACTCACCAACTAACGCCTAGTTATTGTCACATGGGACAAGCTGGCATGCTGAAAACTTCACCCTGCCCTGCCCTCAGAATCAGCATCATGGTTTGCACTCTGTAGGGGGGTGGAGTGCATCATTTACATGCAAAATGATTTACAAATTAAATAGGAAACTATTCAAACGGCCTGCAAAGCTCAGCATAGAATGCTTTTGGTCATTGCTTATCTGAAACCAACATTGAACTGTTCAGAGCTGATTAAACTGGGAAGATCAAGCCTGGGGTGGACCCTCAAGAACCAATCATCTTCACAACAAGGCTTTGTATTTAGAGTTCAGTAAATGACTGCCACTACCAGTAACAGACTGCGAGGTGAAAGGGGCCTTAGAGAGCATTTGGTCCAACACCTCTCATTTAGAGTTGGGGAAACTGAGGCCCAGAAAGGAAATTTACTTACTGGACTTTACTACAAGTTACTGGTAGAATCTGGATTTATACCCAGGCAGCTTGGCTGCTAGTCCAGAGCCCCATCATGAGAGGAGTCAGGGTAGAATAGGGAAGAAGGCAGGATTGTGCCACCTACACTTAGGCCCCCTTGCTGCCTCTTATTAACTCAGGAATAATGGACATATTTCTTGCCCTTATTTTCAATGTCTTCATCTGTAAAGGGCTAGTAATACCTATCTGATGAGTTATCATGAGATTTAACTGAGATAATGGAACAAAAATGCCAACACACAACAGGCAATTATTAAAAGTCTATTGTTATTTTTACTACATATCAGCGCATCTAACAAGAAGGAAAATAAGGCTGAGATTTCTCTAGCAATCCTTTTCCAGCTCTCATGACATTTTTTAAAAAATGCATTCTCCCACGAAGCATCTTGAAACCTTCAAAGTTAACTTTCATACAATTGGATTTAAAAAGCATCTCTGGTCGTAAGTAACATGTTTTTCTGGGGTAGGGGCACAGGAGAAGAGAACCTTGTTATACAAAATCAAGAGGATGTTTTGATTCCAAACAGGTTGTCAATCACCAGTGTAAAGAGATGTCTGGCTTTCCTGCACCCACCGTCTCTGGCCATCTGACTCTGGCCTCGCCTGTACTGGGGCCTTTCAGCAGCTATTCCCAGTCCTTTCTATCCCAGCACACTGAAAGACACAATTAAAAAAAGAAAAATCTTTTTATTGATTTCTGAGAGGAAGAGAGAAACATCAGTGATGGAGAGCATCATTGATCAGCTGCCTCCTGCATTCCCCACACTGGGGATCAAGCCCACAACCCGGGCATGTGCCCTGACCAGGAATTGAACCATGACCTGTTCAACCACTGAGCCATGCTGGCTGGGGAAAGACACAATTCCTATCTATTTATTTCACTAAGCATTCTCTCACTTGCTTTTCTACTGTGTAGAAAAGAGAATCATTACTGAGCAGCAGAGGGCACTATCAGCATATTTTGCTTTAAGGGGTAAAAAATAGGTGTCTCTGTTGCCGGTGGAAGTGGGGTCCTTGGTGTTGTGAGAAAAAGCATTTTCGGGGACCCACAAGGGAGGATGGGGTCAGGAGGTAAGATTTATTTGGGTGAAAATAGAAGGCAGCTCCTGGATTTCCAGTGTCCCATCTCTGTCTGTCCTGTCCCCCCATGGAAAATCAGGGCCAGAAACAGGGCCAATGTCCAGAGGTCCTGTGCCATAGTAAAGCTTAGTCCAGTTCAGCCTTTTCACCATCCCTGGCTAGATTAGCTTGTGTTCCAGGCTGCAATCCCTTGTTGTGCTGTGGTATCCAATCTCCCACGTGGAGCCTGCCTTTAGAGTCCCTGTGGCTATCCACCACAGGACTGCTAGGGCCACATGGCTATGGAGAGAGAACTAGCGAGCACAGGGAGCAAGCAAGTTTTTGAAAAGAGCATAGTTCAGGGTAGGCTTAAACATTAAATAGCAAGGGAAGGATTTTTGAGGAAGTTGGTCTACTCTAGATGATGAGTAGGGTATGGAATGGCAAAGATGGGAGGAATAAAGGAAAAATGGACAGCAAAAACAGAGTCATGTATTGCCATGAACAACACAAGAATGGTGACAGCCACTACTCTGACAATTATTATCTCCACCACTTACAATCATCATCTTGGCTCACGTGGGCAGATGATTTCCTAACCACGGTCTCATTTGGCCCTTCCTGCAATCCTGTGGCTTCAGTCTAGAGATGTATTCACCTAATTTGGCTAATGAGAATATCGAGTTTCTTAGAGGGAAAGTGACTTGCTTAAGGGCACAGAAGTGGTATCTGGTGTGCTGGGGTTGAAAACTAGTTTCCTCCCAGCAAATGCAGCAGGAAACCACGGCTTTTGTGGCAGAGTCTCCTAGCAAACAGGGTCTGGGATGCAGAGTAACAGGATAAGCTTCAGCTGTTGGGCTGGCTTTGGGTTTCTGAGGGCTTGACTGAGAGCTAAACTGTGGTATTGGGGCTTGATCTTGTAAACCTCAGGAAGGCTTCTGAGGTTTCAGGCAGCTAGGGATGCGTGGTTATTCACTGTACTTGCATAGCAAAGCTGGCATATGAGGATTGGGAGAAAAAGAACAGGATTCAGGAAGACCAATGAAGGAAACAACAGGATTAGAGGTTGAGGTGGGAGATTTTATCCTGGCCATTAACGGCTGGGTCATAGAAATAATGCAAAGCAGCCCCGCCGGCGTGGCTCAGTGGTTGAGCTATGACCTATGAACCAGGAGGTCACGGTTCAATTCCTGGTCAGGGCACATGCTTGGGTTTCGGGCTTGATCCCCAGTGTGCGGGGACGTGCAGGAGGCAGCCGGTCGATGATTCTCTCTCATTATTGCTATTTCTCTTCCTCTCTCCCTCTCCTTCCCTCTCTGAAATCAATAAAAAAATATTTTTAAAAAAGAAATAATACAAAGCAAACTGACTTTAAATTGGTTGTTTTTAAATTTCCTTCAGACAGCACACCCCCTTATCACCTGGGAGATCTAATCCCACTCCTCCCTCCCTCTGCCCCCACACACAGACCCTTAGCCAGCCCACCACTGCCAGGCACAGGTGAGGACAGCCTGACCAGGTTCGCAGAGATGGGACATGAGTTAAGAACTAAGGAGAGATATTTTAAAGAAAAAAGAAATAAGGATTTAGTGGCTGACAGAATCAGCAAGGAAAGAATATAAAAATCACGTGTCTGAGATTTTGAGGTTAGTAAAACAATAACATCATTAATACAAACAGAAATTAAAAAATAAACTAGTTTTCTAGGGAACGTGACCTTGTTGGACATGAGGACTTTCCAGTAGCAACTGAACACTCAGCTGGAATGTTTTAATGCAAATTTATTTCCCCACTCTGTTTATTGATTTCTTGCTTTTCATTTTTCATCAGAAACTTACAAATGATGGGGGTTGTTTATGGCTCTATTACAATAAGGAAACTGAGGGGAGGAATAAAACTGACAGGTTATTAGTGTTACAATTCCTTGCTTAAAACCTTCCCACTGATAATGAATCCCATGGCTTGTTTATTCTTATGGCCCACAGAACTGTGCACATTGGGGCCCTGTCTACTCCTCCCATACTCCCACCTCCAGCATCACCCTCTCCTGCCTCTCAGATGTTTGCAACCTGTTCTCTCTGCTCTAGAACCCCTTCATACCTCCCACTACCTCTCCAACTTTACCAGGAAACTCTCATAGTACAGTGGCCAACTGTCTTGGTTTTCCGGGAACTGAGGAGTGTTCAAACCAGGATTATCTCCAGCAGATCTGGAGAGGTGGTCACCCTACATCTGGTGGCTGTTTTTTTCTTGCAAACTTCTTCCTCTAGAAAGCCTTCCAGACCTGATACAGCGATAAAGCTCCAGGCTAAGTTCCGTGTCTCTGCTGAGCAGTCAGCTCCGCCCTTCATTCCCTTCCATGACCCTTCTCACTCTCCTCATTACTGAGTTTTTATGTCCATCTTCCCTGCGATCCACAATAACTGTCTTTGTGCCA
Source organism: Myotis lucifugus (assembly GCF_000147115.1). Taxonomy (NCBI): domain Eukaryota; kingdom Metazoa; phylum Chordata; class Mammalia; order Chiroptera; family Vespertilionidae; genus Myotis; species Myotis lucifugus. The sequence goes on from NW_005871062.1 coordinate 5,324,049, forward strand.
CCTCCAGATCATGTGACTCCTCTGCTCAAAATCCTCCCCTGGTTTTCCATCTCACTGGCTAAGTCATTCCAGTGGCCACAGATCTGAGCCAGTTACCTCTCAGTTCTTACCTCCTATAAGCTCCTGTCAGCTCCAGTGGCACTGGCCTCCTCATTGTTCCTACAACACACCCACCATGCTTCTGCCTCAGGGCCTTTCCATTTACTGTTGTTTATGCCTGAACTATTCTTCCCTCAGGTGTCCACATGGCTCATCTATCAAGTCCATCAAGTCGAGATCCAAGCTAACCTTCTTAGGGAGGTCTTCTAAGACTTTGCTTTATACTTGAGCTCTTCTACCTGACATTCCCACTCTCCATTTCTGCTTTATTTATTTTCATAACACTTATCACCATCTAACTTCCTACTTACAGTTCATCTAATTTACTTAGTCTATTGTCTGTCCCCTTCTACTCAGAATACAGTTTCTAGGGTAGGAATTTTATTCATCACTTTATTTCTGGAGTTTAGAATAGTACATGGTATGGAATAGAAATTAAAAATAGTTATTGCCCAGCTGGTATGGCTAAGTGGTTGAGCATTGACCTATGAATCTGGAGGTCACTGTTGGATTCTAATCAGGGCACATGCCTGGGTTGCAGGCTCAATACCCAGTAGGGGGCATACAGGAGGCAGCTGATCAATGATTCTCTCATCATTGATGTTTCTATCTCTCTCTCCCTTTCCCTTTCTCTCTGAAATCAATGAAAGAAAAAAATATATAGATAGATAGATTGAATGCATGTCTAAGTGATTAAATAAATGAGTGAACAAACACAATAGAAGGGACAGTTGACTGAGTCACAAGTTTTAGCTCAGCCACTCAGGATTTGGGTGATTTTGATAAAATGACTTTCCCCCTCCAGTTCTTATTTTCTCCAACTGTAAAATGAAGCATTGGGCTCAGTGACCTTTTAGGAGTCACAAACAGGGGTGTTTTCAAAGTTTGCCAGTCAGTGACAGATAAGAACCAGAATCTAAATTTGTCATTAAACAGGGCTCAGAAGCAAGAAAACATTAATAAGGGAAAGAGAAACATAGCTTAAGTTCCAAATGAGGAAAAAAATATGTTTAAGAAACATGAAATTTCCATTTATGAGGAAATGCAAAGAAGGCAGATGACTGGCCCAGCTGACTCGACAATTCATTTTAGGGCTGGGATTGAACACAAACCAAGGATCCGTTGCCCCAACAGCCTGGAAAATGACACCAAGGGCGGGCCAACCCCATCTGATTACAGAGCCGTGACTGATACAATTTGTGATTAGAACACTGCTTGGAATCTTTCCTCACACCCGCTTAATGGCCTCCAGAGTAGGTGGATTCTCTAATTAGTCATATGAAAACAGAGGTTTCATGGAGCAGAGATTCTAGGAAGTTCTAGGCTGTTCCATTCAGAAAAGTATCACCCCTTTAGAAAAGGAAAGTAATTCAAGATGCACACCTCTTTTTGTTCATTTCATGCTGTCTCGGATAGAAGACACCATCTTGGAGAGGGTATGTGAGGAGATGGTGGAATTAGCCAATTTAAAGAAGACATTAGAAGCGCTATAGCTGCCACACCCTGAGTGCCAGGAACCAGACCGGTTATTCAACTTCTGTGTAGCTACTGTGTAGATACAGACTTGAGCCCAATAAGGTCAGCGAGTTACTTGCAGTAACCAAATCCCTGGTGTTGCAGTGATTATCAGGGTGATCTTCCCCTGCTGTTGTGGTTGAATGGAATTTGCTATTGTCACCTTGTTTGGTAACACAGCAATAGCAAGTGTTGCAAGTGCAATTGTTGCTGTTGAAATATCCTTTTGGCAGTTCCAGGTGTGTGTGTGTGTGTGTGTGTGTGTGTGTGTGTGTGTGTGTGTTTCATCCCCCTCAGTCTTTACAGAAAGGCTCTGGGAACTTATGTTCCACCTCAAGGAAGTAACCAAGCATTGGATTTAGAGCCAACCAGTAGATACCACACCCCTAGTTCATGGCAGGTGAAAGCTTTTGTTGTGCTCTAACACCTTGGGAGCTGGTTTCATTGGTTCCATTTTACAGATATGGACATGGAGGCTCAAAGAAGTTAAGTAATCTCATTAGGGACCTAGTGAGAGCAGATTGCCAAGTCAGGATTTTAAGATTTGTTCCCCAAACACAGAAAAATTCTTGAATAAACTCTTAGGAATAATAGCACCGTCTAAAACAGGAAATATCAGGGATGTTTGGGTAGAAGCAGTCGGGACTTTGAAGCCCTGTCCACTTGGCCCTCTTCATCTACCTCTGTGGATTCCCAGGAACTCTGTGAAACATTTCTAAAAGCCTGCTGGGTGAACTCTAAGTTGCTCTCAGCTCTAAAATGCTATGGATCTATGATCCTGAGAAGTTCCTACTCATATTAGATACAGACTATCAACTCCTCCCTCTGGATGAGTACTAGAACTAGTCCGGCCTCAGATACAGGAATCTGAATATTATCATAGTGTACAGAGTCATAGACTGTTAAAGGTGAAAGAGACCTGAGAAGTCAACAAGTCCCAAAACTCCCTGTACCAATGATAATAATTTTAATTTTGGTTGACTAATAGAAGCCCATAAAGAAAGAAATGATTTGCTCAGGAAAAGTAAGTTCATAAATTGTCCTCCTACCAGAGAGGTGATATTTACAATATAGAACAACCGGTTTATTCTAACCAAACAGGACAAATAAAGCACTTGGTGGCCAGTGTCCAGGGGAGGCCCTTCATGTCAAGCTTTACCCTATCAGTTGCTAGACTGTGAGAATGTCCCAGGGGTCCTAGAGGATGGATTGAAGTGGCTAGGGCAGCAAGAGTTGGGATGGTCCAGGAGCTGAGCTGGGGGAAATGGCTATGTATAAATAGCCTGGGATTATTTAATGACCATCCTGGTGCACAGTAGTAGATGATCAGTCCTAGCCTTTAAGGATTTATTCAGCAGAACTGGGACTTTGCCCCACTGTTGATTCTGCTTCCTTTTTCAGCAGGGGATAAAAGAGGCAAGAAGAAGCAAAATTTCTGCCAGCCAAATGTCACATGAAAGAATTCCACACAGGGGCAGATACCTGAGGGGCATTGCCAGGAAGACAGCCTGCGGACTGAAAGGTCCCAGGTTCGATTTCGGTCAAGGGCATGTACCCCCTTCCATGACTCCTGTCACCTCCTGTCTGGTAGTGAAAACCAATCTTTCTCTCTCATCGATGTTTCTAACTCTCTATCTCTCTCCCTTCCTCTCTGTAAAAAATCAATAAAATATATTAAAAAAAAAAAAAGAATTCCACACAGGGGCAGATACCTGAGGGGCATTGCCAGGAAGACAGTGCTGATTCTGGTAATGCGGTTGACATCATCTAGCAGCCTCAGAGGATTTGAATCCCTTCCATGACTCCTGTCACCTCCTGTCTGGTAGTGAAAACCTGAGGCTAGAAGCTGGGTGATTATGCAAAAGCAAATGCAAGTAAACTAAAACTCTCTCCCAAGGGAGAAACTTTCTTCTAGGTTCTGATCCAGGTACTGAAGGAGAACCAAGGCCATAGTTGAGTGGGTACAAAGAGGGAGACAAGGTTGACCAACACAAGGTTGGTCATATGCCCATGAGATTAGAAGACTCCCTAATGGTCACTTGGTCCAGTCTCCAGTTGAAGGCTAGCATTTTCAAAATGAGCCATCTCTAACCCCAACTGGAAAGAAAAAGTGCTCTGTTCTGGACTGAGCCTTGGTCTCCCTCACTTTCAGATCTTTCCACATATAGTTCCTCAGCTTGTAGTACCTTTCCACTTTCCCTACTGCCCCTTGGGCTCATGTCCTACTTGCCTTCCAAGTCTGATTTCAGAAACTATTTTAAGGGCTGCATTAGCTGTCCCTTAGAACATTTCTATAGCCACCACAACTTTACACAGATAACAGGTTTTCAGCTGCTTTCCTCCCTGGGCTATGAGCTGCACTAGTGGAGAAACTGGCTCTGTTATGCTTATCCAGCAGGCCTCATAGAGGGCCTACCACAGGATCTAACACAATTCAAAAATGCAGATGAATGAATGAGTGAATGAATTGCTACATCTTGACTACTAATAAAGTTTTTATGTTCATAATCTCATATTATCATTGCACCACGTTTATGAAGACAGTAAAACTTTTTATGCTTTTGAGGAGTAATATTTTATTTCCCATTCTATGGGTGAGAAAAACAAATGTGGAAAGAAAGGAAAAACAAAGCAACAACAACAAAACCCTGACATATACTTAGGACACAGATGGACCATTCATTTTGCCAGGTACATTCAAACCTTTGATCATCTTTACTAGAAGCCCGGTGCATGAAATTCGTGCATGGGGGGCAGGGGGCTTCCTCAGCCTGGCCTGCACCCTCTTGCAATCCGGGACCCCTTGGGGGATGTCCGACTGCCAGTTTAGGCTCGTTCCCACAGGGATCCCTGTGGGATAGGGCCTAAATTGGCAGTCAGACATCCCTCTCACAATACGGGACTGCTGGCTCCTAACTGCTTGTCTGTCTGCCTGCCTGCCTGCCTGATCACCCCTAACCACTCTGCCTTGCCTCCGCTGCTGCGGCTTCATTGAGAAGGACGTCCGGAATGACGTCCAGAAGGTCGCTCTGCTCTCTGGTTTAATTAGCATATTATGCTTTTATTATTATAGATCCTTATAACTGACCTTTAAAAATTATTTTAATTCCATTTTTTAAATTTATTTTTAAAATGCACACGCCCTTTTTAGTGTACAGTTATATTAGTTTTGACAAGTGCACAGAGTCCTATGGTCACAATTACAATCACAATACAGAACTGTTCCATCACCCGTATGCTGCCCTTGTCCATCATTCATTCCCAACCCAACTTTTGGGCAATCACTGGTTTGTTCTTCACCCCTATGGTTTGTATAATCACATTTTTAACAAATAAAACCCAGAGCTCAGAAAGTTTAAGCAACTTGCTCAAGGTCAGCAGCCAATGCATGGTTAGATTTTGCCTTTGAACCCAGACTTCTGCTTCTCGGTAAAGTTGGAAAGCAGGCGTGTGAGGCCAAAGAAAACAGTTGCTTCATTTCCTTACCCACCTCCCGCCTTCTGCAGAGGGCCCTGTCCTTAGTCAGTGTTCTGTGAGAGGCAGGAAAACACAGCCTCATTACTGAAGGCAAAATCTGATAAAGCTGCACCTCTGATCATTCACTAGGTGCTGAGGGAAGACTGTGTTCCTTCCCAATGGAACCATCTGAAAACCACTATGAACTGCTGGCTGCTTGGCAAACTATGGTGTAAGAGATTGGTCTTTTTCCAGTTCTTTCACTTATCTCTAAGACAAGAGGGTTCTGAGAGAAGGTCACTGCTAAACATTTAGCCTCTCAATGCATCAGCTTCCCCACCAAGGCCCGGGAGCCCTTTTCCAGACATGGGTAAGACAGCAGGGAAGCCTTGCTTGCACAAGGTGGGTGCTGCTGCTAATTGGGTTGATGTCATTGATTGTCGAGGTTGTTCGCCTGGGAAACCAGCCATGGTCTCAGCATGAGCGGCCTCGCTGGGCCAGCCTGTGGCAGCGAGCACAGATCTTAATGGGGTTCTGAGAGCAAACAGGTTTAGAGGCAGGTTCAAAAGTGGAGAGCTAGGCTGCCACTGGGAGAGGGCCATTTCCCTGGGAGACGCTGGCGTCCAAGGCCAGGAGTCATTTTATCTTCATCCTCCTTTTAATCAGGGTGGCAGGATACTGGTGCCACATTTGTTTAAAGATAATTTCTTTTTTTAAAAAAAAGTAGTTGTTTGGAGCTGAAGGAAGATAAGTGAGCTGTGATCTGCCTTGACAGATGCAGGAAATAGCTATCAGTGTCCTGCCTGCATCGATTCCAGGCCCCACTGCACCTTCTCCCATCTGTCTGGGACCCCACGCATCAGTCTTTCTTCCCTTAGAGAACACCTTAGGAAATAATTTGCAATTCATGAAGGCTAATCCTACCCTTCTGGTGGCAGCCTTTGCTACAAAATGCCATCCAGCTCTACCACCCAGTGAAGTTGGATCTGCTTGTGAGGGCTTTTTGGATCAGCAGTGCTGACATTTTGGAGTCTTCAGAGAACCCAGCCTTTGCATCCTGCATTCTCTGCTCAGGGGCTGTAGCCGTGATCATGGGCCAATCCAAAGCTTTCACCCCAAAATGGGGATAGCAAGTAGTGATAAAAAGTTCACAGGCTGTGAAAACCCCCACTTTCTGGTACAGTTATTAACTAGCTGGGTGATCTTGAAAGAGTTGTTTACCTTCTATATAAACATTATCTTCCCATCTGTGCAATGAAATAAATAATACCTATCTTATGGGGTTGTCAAGAGAATAATGCATGCCAAGTGGCATACAGAACACACTCAAGAGCAGTAATTATGATCATCCCCATCACTGTTATCACCATTACTCAACACAGTTTAGTTTAAACGATGTTTGGGTATTTTTGTAAATTATATGCCTAAAGAGTTTTCTGCCTTTTGCTGCCAATCCACAATAGGACACATGGAATGCTCCCGCTAATACCCGGTCTTTATTCCTGAATGGAACTTCTGCCCTGAAAGCCTCTTGTCTTCCACCTTAAACTTGGTTATACAACGCAGAGCCCAGAGCCCAGGGCTAAGCCAAAACTCCAGCTCTGACCTTTTCTTCTACATCCTACCTTGGTCCCTTTGGTCCCCAGAATCAAAGTTTCTTCCTACACAGAAAGCAACTTTTCACTAAAATAAAAATATGGTGGAAAAAAATCTCAAGAGATCACAGACCAACAATGCAAAAATGAAAAACCTAAACCTTTTTGTTTTCTTGTCCAATAGCTCCTACAGTCTAATGGTGTAGGTACTGAAGATGGGTGCCATTCCTCAGACCAAGACTGGGAATTTTCCCATCTCCCTCAGTCTTTGCCTATTTCATAGCAATTCCTTTGTGATGGTGTCTGGGCATCAGAGGAGGGGGTGTGAGGCCCACAGAATATGTATGCTCAAATCATAAGATATGTGGTCATTTGGATGCAGAAAACTACCTTTCACACTATAGTTCACTACTAGTGCAGGACTGAATGATGGCATGATTCACTCTTTGGCTATTTCTTGAATCAGAATGGTAGCCAATCTCTCATCTCACTGTCTTTTGAGCTACCTTATTCCCTTCCCTTCTTATACTTCAAAATTTTGGGGCAAGTGAAAAAGGTTATAGTTCAGGTAAATAATTAACTCATAAGACAGTCCCTTAATTTATACAAATCCCAGCAGTGTGCCTAAAGTTAAAGGTTAATTTAGTTGGTATCTTTACCAATTAAATGTACATGAACTTTTAATCACACTAATACTTAGAATTTAAAGATCAACCTTTTTCTCAGGGCTTTGAGCTAGCATTGACATTGGCTCTGAATTTTCTCACCTGCTTTGGGGGGAGAGGGGAATTATGGATCAAAAAAATTATAAGATGTAGCCAAGATCATGTAGGAAATGATCAGATGCCTGAATCTTCCAGTTCCTAAACTATTCTTCCAGGCGTCTTATGATCTCAGCACCTTATAATCCTTTGTTCATTAAATAAGATAATAATTATTCCCTTATTAAAATACTAGAGGCCTGGTGCACGACATTTGTGCACTTGGAGGGGAAGTCCCTAGCCCGGCCTGCGCTCTCTTGCAGTCTGGGGGCCCTCAGGGGATGACCCACTGATGGCTTAGGCCACTTCCCACAGGGAGCTCCCACCACTGCAGCTGTGCTCATCAGCCTTGATCCCCGGCTTCTGGCTGAGCAGCGCTTCCCCTGTGGGAGCACACTGACCACCAGGGAGCAGCTCCTGCGTTGAGCGCCTGCCTCCTGGTGGTTGGTGTGCATCATAGCAACTGGTCGTGCCGCCATTTGGTCAATTTGCATATTACCCTTTTATTATATAGGATGAGAAACTATGTTAAAAAATATGGAGAAATATCTAAAACCAACAGTAGTGATTTTTAAATGGTGGGATAAATGTGTGTGTGTGTGTGTGTGTGTGTGTGTGTGTGTTTCTTTCCATATTTTCTAATGTTAAACACAGAACAATTTATTAATTTTATCCTAAGTAGATATTTTAAATTACATATTATAGAAGGCAGTATACAGTGGAATACAAGTCTTTTAATTAGTCAAAAAGACATCCCATGTGAGTGTTATTGACATTTGGTTATTATGTAGTCTCTGGACCATTCTATGTCACACTTTACTTGACAACTAGCCCCCCAAAAGTGCCCTAGTTTCAAAGGGTACTCAGTGAAGAATCATGTCCTCTTCTAGTCATTTAAAGGCAAATTCACTTAAGACTGTGCATTCCTGAACCAATCCAGAATGTAGCCAGTGGCTCAGTCATGGAATCATATCACTCTATCTCATGGTCTTGAAGTCCAGGCCTGGCAGAATGAAGAGAGCTGATGGGTAAAGAAACCTGGGGTGGAGAATAAATAGGGCACTGAGTCATGACATTCTCACCAGATGTTAACTATAAGATTTCAGACCACTCCATAGCCTTAGGCAAAGTCTCCTAGCTACTGTTTCTCCATCTGTGGCCCTCAGTGCTGATCAATCATTCCCTCTGGCACCTTATAAGGGAAAGATAATGAGAAAGAAAACTCACCTTACAAGAATGCTGCAGGGAGACCTATCATAGGGAGTGAAACCACAGCACCCAGAGGCACTGTGACTCAGTGGTGGGGCTGACTTCCAACACCCATGTTTGATCACCCTCCAGCCTACAAAAGTGATGACCTACATGACAAAGGCCAGGGAAATTCACACGGGGAAAGCCATAAGAACAGCACATGGCAGTGGCAGGTCCTCAAAGTGCTCCAGAAAGTACTAGTTATGCCTATAGTGTCAGGAAGAGAAGGGAAAAGGCCAACCAACTCATCTACTCCTTTTTTTCTTAAAGTATATTTTATTGATTTTTTACAGAGAGAAAGGGAGAGGGATAGAGAGTTAGAAACATTGATGAGAGAGAAACATCGATCAACTGCCTCCTGCACACCCCCTACTGGGGATGTGCTCGCAACCAAGGTACATGCCCTTGACCGGAATCGAACCTGGGACCCTTGAGTCCACAGGCCAATGCTCTATCCACTGAGTCAAACCGGTTAGGGCTCCTTTGTTTATTTTATAAGTGTACATTGTCTGCCCCTAATGAATCAAGAGTTGTGCTACTTGCTATGGGGAAAATAAAGATACTCGGACAGTTCTAGTTAGAGGGAAAGATAAACCATAAAATATTAAGTGCCTTATAAGTTCTACAAATGAAAATATATACAAAAAGCCATGGAAACACAAAGTCAGGAGTAGCTTCAGGCTGAGAGGGAAAGTAAAAGCTTCACATGGAAGTTAGACCTGAGTTGGGTCTGGAAAAATGACTAGGAGTTTGCCACACAGTACAAAGCATACCAGTTAGAGGGACAAATGTGTATAAGTAAATAGGGGCAACTAAGGCAAAGTAGATGATTCAGCTTTTTTAAAATTTTATTTTATTTTTTAAACATTCCATAGCTCGTCCCAGCCATGTCATTCTCTAAAATTATAACGAAAGTTTCACCGCTACTTAAAACCTACAGGAATAGCCCTAGCCAATTTGGCTCAATGGATAGAGAGCATCGGCCTGCAGACTGAAGAGTCCCGGGTTCAATTCCGATCAAGGGTACGTGCCTGGATTGCGAGCTCAATCCCCAGTAGGGGGCGTGCAGGAGGCAGCCAATCAATGGTTCTCTCTCATCATTGATGTTTCTATCTCTCTCTCCCTTTCCTTTCCTCTCTGAAATCAATAAAAATATATTTAAAAAAAACTAATAGGAAGATTGGTTTTCCCAAAGTAGTCCAGAAAATCAATAGGGGGGGGTGGGGGGGGGATGAAGGAGTTGATCAATTTAAGGCATCAAAAAACAAACAAACAAACAAAAAACTCACATCCTTTCACTCAAGGCTCCAGGATGCTTTATCTTAGAGTCAGTCAGAAGCCCCGCCTTAGCTGGCTCTGGGTGATTCTTCCACTCCATCTGTCATCTTAATTACTTGATATAGTTTTACAGCAGGATGGCTGGGAACCACCCAACAGCCATCTGTGTGTATATGTGTTTTTTTAATGTTGTTATTCCTTGTGTTTTATCTTTTGTTTTGTTTTTATTTTTCTTATTTCCCAACTTACCCTGGCTGTGGGTGTGTAAGGAGCTGTAAATTTTCCTGTTTGGCATCTTTAGGAGACAGTTATGTACCTTGTCTGTATTGCCTCCAGTCCATTGATGTTTACCGTTTCTCTTTCTCCTTCTGAGAACAACCATCATGAGCAAAGCTGTGATATTTTTTGATCATTTTTCTTGCTTCCCTCTTATTTATTCATGCATTTACTTTTAGGTTAAAAAAATAAGGTGCATGGATAACAGCTGAGATTAAAAGAGGTAGATACCTGGGAGACCAAAACGCATTTTCTTTTCTTGTAGGCAGGTATCAGCAGAGAGGTAGAGTGTGACTCAATGAGCATGGATCCATTGCCACTTATTATTCAGCAGATCCTGGGGACATTAAAGTCATATTCTTCTCAAGCCATGAGATGGAGCTTTCAACAACCATTTTCACAGGTGAGAAAATAGGACTTCAGGGAACTTAAATTATTAATAACAATGATGAGAATAAATTACAGATCTTCTGAAAATAATCAATGCCCTTCTATGATTGTTGTGTCAATGTAAGAAATGTTCAAACCTATATAAAATTTTTATAAACTTACTAGAGGCCCAATGCACAAAATTTGTGCAAGGGGTTCGGCCCTCGCAGCCCCAGCTTAGTCCAGAAGGATGTCCGGGAGGACATCTGGAAGGTCGTTTGGCTGTCTGGTCTAATTAGCATATTACACTTTTATTATTATAGATTTGAGTAAAAACTGATGACAATGTCCAGGAAGCAAGATCTCAAGTGCTTTCTCTCACCTTAATGTAACTTTCCTTATGTTCCCTCCTTAATTTTAAATGTATAAAAGAAACTGCAAAAGTGTCATTCTCCAGAGCAAGATCTCAAGTTACATTAAGGTGAGAGAAAGCAAGGCAGGAATTGGATTACAGGGTAGTTAAGATTATGTGTTCTCTTGAGAGTGGTTATACTTTATTTCAAAGCTATGTTAACATAGATGCATAAAAACAATGGACAGAACTTGCTTAAGCTAAAGATAAAACCATTTACTAAAAAGGTTTTATGTCTGGGGCATGCATATCCACCATGACCTAGCCAGTTAGGAATTTATGATCAGATAACCCATAAGGTTAGTTTCTGTAGAACCCCCTTTTCATCCACAATTCCCACTTTTGGCCATAAATCAATGAGAGGGATGCACTGATGATAAACCTTTTGGTCAGATAGTATGGTCTCACAGTGCTAAGAAGGCTCATTTCCAGGAAGGCCCAGTATCAACTCCATCTTGTTGAAATGGTGGGCCACTGGGGATGGGGCCATACCATAACCATGGATATGAGTTGAGACCCTATTTTCCCAAGTAAGGAAAGGAAGGTAAATGGAAGGCAATCATATCTCATGACCTTTATTGCAAACATCCTCTGGATCATTTCTATTCTGTCAACTATCATGATTCATTTTATCATCATTTTTCTATTTTTTTCATCTAATATAACATTTATATAAGTTATTAAAAGAATACTAATATATGCTCAGTAATTAAAAGTAGTTGGATTGTAGTAAGAATAATCGGCCGGGTACAGAGGGTTACCAGAGCAGAGGGCCCTGGGTGCCTAGCAACAGGCAAAACTATAAGCCCTTGCACAACCACTCCCTTAAGCATTAACTCCTGAAAGATGACATCTAGGTGTCAGCTTTGTTTCAGCCCCAGGCCCAGAGAGGCAGCAAAATCAGAAGGTGATGCCATGGCTGACATCAGGACCAGCTGTACTGACTAATGACACCCAGGACCAATCAGTGGAGACAGACCATGAGGTGCACACCTGAAAAACTGAGGAATATTTTACTGAGATCCTTCCCTGAGACCCCACATAAAAGCTCTCAGGACTGAGGACCCAGTGCTTTCTCTCTCTCTGTTTTCTGGAACACACCCGAGCCTCATCCCGTTTCGTCCCTCAAGGTGCATATCTTTCTCCCGCTTTCTCCTAAACCTCAAGGGTCCTTCTACTAGGACCCTTGTAACTTTCTACATAAACTTTTCCTTACAGTTTGAGTTCCTTGGCTCTGAATTCTTTCAAGTACCTAGGTTGCTGAACTGAGGTCCAGCCTAACTCACTGCTAGCACCTGGTACCATTTTTCAGCTGCTAACAGGACTATATAGAAAAAAATCATAACTATTATTATGACTAATGCCATTAGCAGACAGGTAGAGGCAATCAAACAAACAGTTTCTGAGTTCAACATCAATTTGTAGGTACACAGGCCTCATGGATGTCCTGGGATAGCTGGCTGCCTCTGATGCAGTGGCTTCTCGTCCTAGAGAAGACTTTGATGTCTGTTTTAGGTGGAGGCAAGTGTCAAGGACAGGGAGATGTGCATTCATAGTTGGGTGCCAGATAAGGTCACTTCCAACAAAGTTATAAATTGTCTTTTATTTGATGTCATTTCCAATAAACAAAATCTCCAGGTTGCAGTAATAATCTTTAAAGTCTTTGTCGCTTGGGAGCTCCATGTAAAAGAAAGTATTACCAATTTGGCATTTTCTTGAGGTGACTTTATCAAACCTTCGCAAAAGCATAAGATGTCTTTTTTTCCAATAATGCCAGCTCATAAATGTCTTTATCTAACCTAAATCCAGCTTAAATACACTAAGACACATGAAGAAATGTAAAAATGGAAAAATATGGGTTTTGCCACGGAGCCGGATAAAACCTAGTGGCTTTTTTGTGTTTCCCATAGCCTTGGCTATTTGTTTACCCATGTTATACACCCTATTTGTTTTTTATCCCTTATTTTACAATGCTTCCCAAGCAAATTAACATAAAAGACAAATCTTTTTGAGGTGTTACAGGGGCTCTTGTGGGACACCACAAGTTATTCCTAGTTATACTGAAATTTTAACCCTTAAAACTTCAATTGTCAATGAAGTTTAAGAAGTAAGCTATTAGCATTCTTTAACTTGAAATATTTATGAAGACATTTTATAACCTCTATAAACATAGGCTCTTTTATTGACAAATACTCTTCATAAGCCCAAAGTAAGCAAATCTATGTTCAGTAATTAGTGATATAAAAAACCAGTTGGATCTAAATTTTGTTTTGGAAGCATTTACAATTTACATCTGACTGTGACAAGTCAAGTTCTAAATAACCTTCCTCCTTTTAAAACAAGGACAGCCATTTTCAATACCACAGTGAATTGGCTTGACACCTGAATGACATCATAGATTAATCCATTTATCTAAATCCTCTTTTTGAAGCTCCAAGAGGCCAATTAAATATTCTTTCCATTCATTCCGAATACTTTTATTGCTGGCTTTTTCTAATTGCACATGCAAAAGTGTTACTTAGAAGTATCAAAGGATCCTCATCTCCACCACCTTAGTATTAATGAGAGAATGACTGTCCTGGGACTTGTCAAGCTCAGAGGCATGATTTCTCATGTTCTTTTAGCTTTTCCTTTGAGGTCTGTAGAGTCTGAACAAACTTCTAAGAAAAACCAGCCTTTGGGTGCACTTCACCAGAGGACTCAAATGCAGTGGTTATCCCTGTAGGACCATTTCATACCCTAGAGGAGAATTTTCCTCAGGCAACCTCACAAAGATTCTTAGTCATGTAAGAGCACCTGAGCAAGGGACCACAAAAGCTTCCCAGATGCCGCAAGAACCACAACACTTTCCAAGTCATAGGCTCCTCTTTTGGGATGAACCCATTTTGGAGCACCTAGTCCCTGGGGCTCCCTCATGCTTCTCCAGGATTGGTTGCATTGCCTCCTTGGAAACCTTGCTGCATCCATCTTTGCCACTTCCAGATTCCAGGATCTGCAACAACTATTGTCTGTTGGCTATTTGGGTTGGGGAAGCAAATGTCCTTTCTCCTTTGGAACTAAAGAGAGCTCAATTTCTCATTTAACCAGCAAAGTTTTTTTTCAGACTCTCAGTAAGAAACCCAATTAAAAGCAACCATTCATTTTTCTTCTCCTCTTCCTGGACTATCTCAAACCTTATCCACCTTAAAGATTTTGTAAGAACAGCTCAAATTAAGTCATAATCTGCTACTTAAATTAAGGAGGTCTGGGATTCTAAGAGAAAACTTGCTTAAGTTCATCCAATGCAAGGTGAAGCACAATGGGTCTTTGTTGGTACCTCCCAGGTCCAGGTTGTTAGGGTGGTTTGGGGTGGGTTTCTTTGTAATTCTGCCAGCTTGACCAAAGAAATGTTGATTTATTTGTAAGAAATGTCCAAACCTGTAAAGAATTTTTATAAATTTATCTGAGCTAAAACTAATGACAGTTTCTGGGATGTAAGATCTCAAATGCTCTGGAGAATGACAGTTTTGCAGTTTATTTTATGCATTTAAAATTAAGGAAGAGACAATTAAAAATGGTAACAGAGTAGGCAATTAAAAATAGTGGCTGCACGGACATGCTCCCAGGAACATGATAGAATTACAACTTAAATATGGAAAGGCTTCCTAAATAATCAATGGAAAACTCACAGGAGAGAATCCTGATACCTGAGGACCAAAGGTGGAGACCACATAGAGAATCGTAGGAGGGACAGAGGTGTGAAAGGGCTGGCTGGACACCCATAGACAGCAACTGAAGTCCCGGAAAGATATCTCAGCTGTGGTGGTGGTGGTGGGGGGGGGGTTGGGGGAGGTGCCATTTAGAACTCTGGAATGTAATCCCCAAGCTGGGCTCCCCAGCAAAGAGCATCAAATCTGAGGAGGGTACACACATAACATCTAGCTGTGAAAAGCACCAGGGTGCTGTTTTCCAGGGAGTGACAGCTGAAAGTTTGGGCACCCTCTTGAAGGGCTAATGCACAAAAATTACCTGTGGAACCGCCCACCTTGTGCTCTGGCAGAGGGAAGGTGAAGAGGACTGGAGCTGTGAGAGCAGAATGCAGGACTTGGGACTTGGGGGATAAAGCTCAGAAGGCAGACACCCCAAGTTTTCTGGGGTGAGTCATTCCCTCACACAGTGGAGGACATCTTTCTCACATAGATATCTGCCTTGCCTGGGGGGAAGACAGTTGACAAACCCAATTGGAAAACACCTTGCCCTGAGGCCACTTAAGAGATTAAAAGTAACAATTAGCCTCCAGGCAGAAGCAAACACCCCTCCCTGTTGAAAAAACTCTCCCTACACCTGAGGATGATTGCCTGGGGGGCAATTCAAGTCAGAATCCTATTAGTCTGTAGACAGAGGCGGTCTCTGGAGGCTTTGAGTCTTTGCCTAATCCAATTTGTCAGAAACAGCCTTTAATACTGTCCTGCACTAGAGATTGAGAGGTGTAGAGGATCTACCTAAAACATAGTCACAAACCCAAACAGACAATCAAAATGAGGAGACAAAGAAACAATCCCCAAATGAAAGAACTAGAGAATTCTTCAGAAGATGAGATACCAGTAAATGAAGCAGAGATAAGAAATTTATCTGAAACAGAGTTCAGAGTAATGATGGTAAAAATGCTCAACAGTATAAAAATATATAGTAACTATGAAAAAAGAACAGTCTAAGATAAAGAATGACACAACACAAATAAAGAACACATTGGAATGAATACATAGCAGATTAGGGGAAGCTGAGGATCGAATCAGTGAATTAGAAGACAGAGTTGAAAATATCACTCTGTCAGAGAATCAAAAAGAAAAAACAATTAAAGAACAGGAGGACAGCTTAAGGGAGCTGTGGGTCAATGGAAAATGTAACAATATTAGAATAGCAGGTGTGCCAGAAGAGGCAGAAAGGGAGAAAGGAATAGAGAACGTGTTTGAAGAAATGATGGCAGAAAACTTCCCTAACCTGAAAAAGGAATAAGTCACACAAGTTTAGGAGGCACAGAGAACCCAAAACAAGAAGAACCAAAACATACCCATGCCCAGACACATCATAATTAAAATACCAAAAATTAAAGACAATGAGAGAATCTTAAAGGCAGCAAGAGAAAAAAAACAAAAACACAAAAACTGTTACCTACAAAGGAGTTCCCATAAGGCTGACACTTGATTTCTCAGCAGAAACTCTACAGGCCAGAAGGGAATGGCATGAAGTACTCAAGGTAATGGAAAACAAGGATCTGAGACCAAGATTACTATATCCAGCAAGGCTATCATTCAAAATAGATGGTCAAATAAAGAGCTTCCCAGACAAAGAAAAAGCTAAAGAAGTTCATCACCACCAAGCCAGCATAAAGAGAAATGCTAAAGTGATTGCTGTAAGGGATTGTTGAGAAGAAGCAGAGAGAGAAACCTAGCCATACAGAATTTAAATGGCTATAAATAAGTACCTCTCAAAAATAACCCTGAATATAAATGGATTAAATGCTCCAAGCAAAAGGCATAGGGTAGCTAAATGGATACAAAAACATGACCCTGCTATATGTTGTCTACAAGAGACTCACCTCAAAACAAAAGACACACACAGGATGAAAATGAAGAGATGGGGAAAAAAATGTTCCATGCAAATGGAAAAGAAAAAAAAAAAGCTGAAATAGCAATATTCATATCCAACACAATAGACTTTAAAATGAAGGCCATCACAAGAGACAACAAAAGTCACTACATAATACTAAAGGGATTGATCCAACAAGAGATATAACCCTGGTAAAGATCTTCCAGACAAAAATTTAACAAGGAAACAGAGACTCTAAAGGACATACTGGATCAGAGAGATTGAAAACAATACAGTCATAGTAGGAGAATAGACATTCTTATCAAATACACATAGATCATTCACAAAGATAGACCACATGTTAGGACACAAAACAAGTCACTACAAGTTCAAGAAGATTGAAATCATATCAAGCATCCTTCAGATCACAGTGGAATGAAATTAGAAATCAATTACAGTAAAAACACCCCAAAACATTCAAGCACATGGAGGTTAAATAGCATTTATTAAACAATGAATGGGTTACCAATGAGATCAAGAAAGAAACAAAAACTTCCTGGAAACAAATGAAAATGAACACACAACAACCCAAAATCTCTGGGACACAGCAAAAGCAATACTGAGAGAAAAGTTCATAGCATTACAGGCATACCTCAAAAAACAAGAAAAATCAGCAATAAACTATTTAACTCTACAACTTAAAGACCTAGAAAGAGAACTACAAGAAAAGCCCAGAGTAAGCAAAAGGATGGAAATAATAAAGATTAGAGCAGAAATAAATAACATAGAGACTAAAAAAACAATACAAAAAAAATCAATGAAACCAAGAGCTGGTTCTTTGAAAGGATAAACAAAATTGATAAACCATTAGCCAGACTCATCAAGACACAATGAGAGAGGACCCAAACAAATAAAATCAGAAATGAAAATGGAGAAGTAACCACAGACACCACAGAAATACAAATAATTGTAAGAAAATAATATGAACAACTATATGCCAACAAGCTGGATAATGTGGATGAAACAGACAAATTCCTAGAAAAATACAATCTCCCAAAATTGAATCAGGAAGAATAAAAAAACCTGAATAGGCCAATAACCATTGGTGAAATAAAAAGCAGTAATCAAAAAACTCTCCCCCAAACAAAAGCCCAGGTCTGGACTGCTTCACAGGGGAGTTTTTCCAAACATTCAAAGAACTAACACTATACTCCTCAAACTATTTTAGAAAATCCAAGAGGAAGGAGCACTTCCAAACTCTTTTTATGAGGCCAGCATTATCCTAATTCCAAAATCAGATGAAGACACTACAAAGAAAGAGAATTACAGGCCAATATCCCTGATGAACATAAATGCTAAAATCCTAAACAAAATATTAGCAAATCAGATCCAGCAATATATTAAAAAGATCATACACCATGATCAAGTGGGATTTATTCCAGGGATGCAAGGCTGGTACAATATTTGCAAATCAATAAACGTATAAAGGTGATACATCACATAAACAAATTGAAAGACAAAAATCACATGATCATATCAATAGACACAGAAAAAGCATTCAACAAAATCCAACACTCATTTTTGATAAAAACTCTCAGCAAAGTTGGAATAAAGAGCGCATATCTCAACATGATAAAGGTCATATATAACAAACCTACAGCCAACATCATACTCAATGGGCAAAAACTAAAACCATTTCCCCTAAGAAAAGGAACAAAACAGGGATGCCCACTTTCACCACTCCTGTTCAACATAGTACTGGAAGTGCTAGACATAGTGATCAGACAAGAAGAAGAAATAAGAGGCATCCAAATTGGAAAAGAAAAAGTAAAACTTCTTATTCGCAGATGACATGATATTGTACATACAAAACCTCAAAGACTCCATCAAAAAACTACTAGACTTAATAAATGAATTTTTCAATGTAGCAGCATACAAAATTAACACCCAGAAATGTATGGCTTTTTAATACACCAATAATGAATTCACAGAAAGAGAAACTGAACAAACAATCCCCTTTACCATTGCAACAAAAAATTAAGATACAGTGGGGCCTTGACTTATGAGTTTAATTCGTTCCAAGACTGAGCTCCTTAAGGAGCTCATTAAGGAGCTCATTAACTCAAATTACTCTGTCAACTCAATGCAAAAAATCGGCCCAGAGACAGCTGGTATCTCGAAAAACTCGTTAGTTGGGAGACTCGTAAGTCAAGGCCCCACTGTACCTAGGAATAAACTTAACTAAGGAGGTAAAAGACCTATACTCAGAAAACTACCAGATATTGAAAAAAGAGATAGAGGAAGACATAAACAAATGGAAGACTATACCATGTTCATGGATTGGTAGAATAAACATCATTAAAATGTCCATGACAAAGCAATCTGCAGATTCAATGCAATCCCAATGAAGAGACCAACAGAATATTTCACAGACCTAGAACAAACTCTTCAAAAATTCATCTAGAATAAAAAAAAGACCCTGAATAACTGCAGCAATCCTAAGGAAGAAGAACAAAGTTGGAGGGATCACATTACCAGATATCAAGCTATATTATAAAGCCACTGTTCTCAAAACTGCCTGGCATTGGCACAAGAACAGACATATAGACCAATGGAACCAAACAGAAAACCCAGAAATGGACCCAAGCTGTTATGCTCAATTAATATTTGACAAATGAGGCAAGAGCATATAATGGAGTCAAGATAGTCTCTTCAATAAGTGGTGTTGGGAAAATTGGACAGATACATGCAAAAAAAATTAAATTAGATCACCAAATTACACCATACACAAAAATAAACTCTAAATGGATAAAGGACTTAAATGTAAGATGGGAAACTGTAAAAATCTTAGAAGAATCCATAGGCAGCAAAATCTCAGACATATGCTGAAGCAACATCTTCACCAATACAGTTCCTAGGGCAATGGAAACTAAAGAGAAAATAAACAAATGGACTACATCAAAATTAAAATCTTCTGCATAGCAAAAGAAACCATCAACAAAACAAGAAAGCCCACTGCATGGGAGAACATATTTGCAAATGTTACATCTGATAAGGATTTAATCTCCAAAATTTCCAGGGAACTCATACAATTTAATAAAAGGAAGATAAACAATCCAATAAAAAAATGGGCAAAGGACCTAAATAGACACTTTGAAAAGAGGACATAAAGAAGTCCAAGATATATATGAAAACATGCTCAAAGTCACTAATCATCTGAGAGATGGAAATCCAAATGACAATGAGGTACCATTTCACACCTGTCAGAAAGGCTATCATCAACAAATCAACAAATGACAAGTGCTGGTGAGGATGTGGAGAAAAAGGAACCCTCCTGTACTGCTGGTGGGGAATGCAGACTGGTGCAACCATTGTGGAAAACAGTATGGAGTCTCCTCAAAAAATTAAAAATGGAACTCCCATTTGACTCAATAATCCCACTTCTAGGAATACATCCAAAGAAATCAGAAACACCAATCAGAAAGGATATATGCACCCCTATGTTCATAGCAGGACAATTTACAATAGCTAAGATTTGGAAACAGCCTAAGAACATTTGCTGGAACATTTGCACCAGTAGATGAGTGGATTAGAAAACAGTGGTACATCTATTCAATGGAATACTATGCTACTGTAAAAAGAAGAAACTCTTAGCATTTGAAACAGCATGGGTGGATCTGGAGAGCATCATGATAAGTGAAATAAGCCAGTCAGAGAAAGATAAATATCACATGATATCACTCTTTTGTGGAATATAATGAACAACATAAACTGGTGAACAAAAATAGAGCCAGAGGGAAAAATATAATCCTATCTAATAATAGACAAACATGGTAATTGACCCTACCTTCGCTATGCTTCCCATTGGCAAAACAGCACAATATGCAAATTAACTGCTAACAAAGATGGCGGCTAATTTGCATACTGCAGGCAGGGTGGGGCAGTGCAGCTGCCAACACACGCCATCATCCCGGGCCCCAGGCCGACCCCAGAAGCCCCAGAAACCACCCAGAAGCTGGTGATCGTGGGGAGATGGGTGTTCCCTGCCCAGGCCTGAAGCCTGGGCCAGAGGAGTCAGACCTGGTCTGGGGGCGGAGCCAGCAATCGGAGGGGTCTGGAGGTCCCCTGCCCAGGCCTGATGGCTTGGCGAGAGAGGCATCAGGCCTGGGCGGGGGGGGCAAAGTCCACGATTGGTGTAAACTACAGAGGAAACACCTTTTCTGACCGCTCATTGGTTAAGCTCCCTGTTTGCCACTGGTAATATTCTTAGTAACTTGGGTAATAAGAATTCAAAAAGGTGATCTAGGGTTTTTCACCACAGTCCTGGAGAAAAAACGAAGGTCCGCTGCTGGAGGGCTAAGAAATGTCATATCCTGCCCTAGCTAGTTTGGCTCAGTGGATAATGCCTTGGCCTGCCGATGGCAGGGTGTGAGTTCAATTCTGACCAAGGGCATGTACCTAGGTTGCAGGCTCCTCCCTGGCCGGGGCCCAGGTCAGCGCTCATGCAGGAGGCAACCAATCAAAGTGTTCCTCTCACTTTGATGTTTCTCTCTGTCTTTCCCTTTCTCTTCCACATTCTCTAAAAATCAATGGAAACATATCCTCAGGTGAGGATAAAAAAAACAATAAAGAAATTATTATTATGTGAAAGACACATCTTGAAAATGCCTAAAGAATGTTGTCATTTTTTCATGGTGAAGGGATGGGAGTCTGTGGTAATGAAAACACCTTGTTGGCTGCAGTGACTGGCAGTGGCTGCAGCAGCGGGGTGATGGGGCTGGTGCCTTCCCCTGATCAGCCTGGTCACCTCCCACAAAGGGAGGCCAGACTGCTGCTTAGGCCTGCTCCCCAAGGGGAGCAGGGAGCGGGCCTAAGCCATCACTAGGACATCCTCTGAGGGCTCCCAGTATGTGAGAGGAGGCAGGCTGGGCTGAGGGACAGCCCCCCGCCCAGTGCACGAATTTCGTGCACGGGGCCCCTCCTATTTTATAATATAATAGAAGTAATCCTGTTATTTGTAGATTTTTAATATTTCCTACAACTTTTGTGATATCATACTATATTAGTACAGTTTTGGTAATATCATTAGGCTTAAAATCTTTTTCTTGAAATATTAATGTTTATTGCATATAATATTATTATATTGGAGATTGTTTTTCTTGAATAATTGGTGTTTACTGCATGTAACATTATTATATTTAAAATCGTTTTTCCTGAGATATTAATGTTTATTGCATGCATTATTATATTTAAGATTGTTTTTCTTAAAATATTAGTGTTTATTGCATGTAACATTATTATATTTCAAATCATTTTTCTTGAAATAAAAAGTTCCCATTTAAAAAAAAATAAGGAAGAGAAGATAGATGACAAGATTATGTGCTTTTTTGAGGTGGTTACACTTATTTCAAAGGTGTGTTAACCTTGATGCACAAGAACAAAGGACAAGGCTTGCTTAAAGCAAAGATAAACCTTTTAGTAAAGAAGTTATATTCTTGGGGTGTGACCACTCACCTTGACCTGCCCAGTTAGGAATTTATGACCAGATCACCTGTGTGGAGGTTACTTTTCATAGAACCTCTTTTTAGTCCACAGTAGTGTACTACATTACACTACCCACTCCTTGCACAAAAGGGGGCTATAGAGTTCCAAATTCAAGGGGGCATTTTGTTCCAGATACTGACACACTGGGACCTCTTCAGGTTTTCTGAATCATAATCATCATCTTACTTCTAACAGTTCTATAATTTAGAAAGTGTCTTCTCCACTTTAACATGACATTGAAAACTCCCAGCACATTAGTGAATCAGAATTACTAGCTCTATTTTACAGATGAGAAAAATGAGACTCAGAAACAATATGTAAACTGCTAACAGTTATATAGTTAGGTTGAAGCTACTCTGATTCCTGATATAGAATTAAATGTTAAGAAACTATGCAAAAGAAAGCTGCCATTTTGTGATGTTGCAATGAGAATTAATGGTGGTGGTACTGGTGGGTTGGGGTTGGAGATGAATTCAAGCTGCCAGGTAGTGAAAGGAGTGAATTGCAAGGTCGATGCTCTGGTGCAGGTAAATCTGAGGGAGACTGGAGCAATGTTGCATGTCCAAATGTCTTTGAAACTATCTGAAGGCTGAACATGATAAAGTCTCTGCCAGGTCATTTTGGTTCAACACGCTCCTCAATCACACTATGCTTCTTAATTTCAAGATAGGGTTGGGGATTAGGTGCTGATCTCTATCAGATGCAAACCATTGCCTCCTTTAAACCTAAATAAATATTTTATGAGGTAAAGAACCTTATCTAGTCTGGAGCCTGAATAATTTAATGGTTTTTTGAACTAATTGTACCCAGAGGCATGTACATTGAATAAATTAAGTGAGATAAGCCATCCTTATCCCCATGCTGGTAACACATTTCTCCTTTCCACCATCTTCTGTTGCCGTCATTGCTCTAGAAATGTGACTCAGTCTCACCCGAAGGGAAATGGAACTAAGTAGTTGTAAGGCTGATGATATGTGGTCGGTGACTAAGTGTTCCCAGAAATGAAGGGTTGATCCTTTCCCCTGTGGCAAGGTACAGTATGGCAGCTGTTTTCCTGAGATCCCCTGACTTGGCTGCCAATTTCCTTGATCCAAGCCAGTTAGTACTTAAGGGAAGCTATGTTGAAAGACAGTAAGAAAACAGCCATTTGACAAGCTCTGCTCATGCCCATCATAAAACAGTGCTGACTTATGGTGAAAGTGGAGTTGATCCCAGAGCATTGAATGAACTGATTTTACAGCAGGGATTTATAAATGCCTGGTAGTTTCTAATGAGATTAAACCATGCAAGATGGTAAAAATGCAAGGATTGGTCTACTCTGCTGTTCTTGAACTTTGGCTGCACATTGAAATCACCTGGGGAGTTTTATGAAAGTTATTCATGCTTGGGCATCAGAAATTTCTAAAGATTGCTCATATTCTAATATAAAGCAGAGTTTGAGAACAAATCTAATACCCTTTTATTATGGAAATTGGTTTTCAATGATGTCTCACTTCTATTATCCCATTTCATTGTAGTAACCATTGTGTGCGTTGGTCCAGGCGAATTTTTCTTTCCATTTTACTGAAGGTATCATGGCCACACAGCTAGACAGCAGCTGATGTCCAAATTCTAAGTTCACAACTTCTTCTATTTAATATCTAAGGTTCTCCTTAAAGTTAAGGATACACAACTGTTAGGCAGAGGTATTCATGCTTAAAAGAACAGAGTTGTACAAAAGCTAATCTTGGTGGGGGGATACTTGGACTCTGAATCCTTTTCACTGTTTTGTCAAACAGCTTACGTTAAAAAAAATTACATCACTGTAGATAATCATTTCCAATTAGTATTTGCATTAAATCCACCTGAAGAATCTTGTTAATATATAGATTCTAAACCCAAAATTAAGTGGATCTGTTAGGGTCAATCAGAGATACTAATCTGCATTTTAGCCCTCTCAAAGGTGGTTCTTGTTTGTTTTTTAATCCTCACCCAAGGATACATTTTTAAATTGATTTTAGAGAGAGAAAGGGGGATTGAGAAAGAGAGAGAGAGAGAGAGAGAGAGAGAGAGAGAGAGAGAGAGAGAGAGAAACATCAATATGAGAGAGAAACATCTATTGGTTGCCTCCCATGGATTGAAACCCACAACCTGAGTATATGGTCTGACTGGGAATAGAACCTGCCACCTTTTGGTGTATGGGTCGACACTCCAACCAACTGAACCATCATGGCAGGGCTCTAAGGTGGTTCTTAAGTCCCTGAAGCTAGATAAAGGTTTTTGCAATGCTGTTTTCAGAGTGTTGCCCATTTTCAACTGTCAATTTAGTGAATCCTTATTCTGGGATTTAGAATAAGATTTATCAACCTTTCTCCAGTTCTGCAAAACAAGAACCTAGAACAATCCTCAAAATCTGGTAGTTGAGACATTACAGGTATTCCTCCTAGAATTTCAGTGTTTTTGAGTGTCAGACAGACAAACCTAGTAAAAACCACAACAGCAGCAATACCATAGTAAGTCTTTAGATTGGTATAAAGGTTCTGGTTATGTAGTCAAGAAATGTCCTATGCTTTTTATTTAAAACCATTATTGATGTTTCTTATTTATTGCAGAACAGTTCATGGGAGACCACAAGATGTAATAAATTCATTGATTGAATATATTGTCAGAGAAATTGAGCCATGGTTCTATTACTAATTATTCATGTGACTTTAGATAAGCTACTTCACTACTCTGATCTCCATATTTCATTTTAAAAAATGGATTAATGCCTGACATACAAATGTAATAAGCTTATTATAAGTCTAAATACAATTATAATCTAAGTAATTAAAAGTAATCAATTAAATTATATTAATACTAGAGGCCTGATGCATGAAAATTCATGCACTGGAGAGGGGGGTTCTTTTAGCCCAGCCTACCCCCTCTCACAGTCCAAGAGCCCTCAGGGGCGGGAGGCGACCTGGTGATCAGGAGAAGGCAATGCCCTATCACACCTCTGCTGCTGCCACTGCCAGCAGCGCAAACCTCGGCCAGCCCTGGTTACCTGAGCCTCGGGCGGCCCTGAGTGTCTGGGGAGCTGCCATTTGAGGCTTGCCTGTGCCTCGGGTCAGCCCTGGGAAAGGGGGGGTGAGGGGACTGGGAGCTGCCATCTTGTGGCTGTGGGCAACACCATCTTTGAGGGCGTAACAGTCAATTAGCATATTCTCTCCTTATTGGCTGTGGGCACTGCCATCTTTGCGACAGCATGAGGATCAATTAGCATATTCCCTCTTTATTAGATAGGATATATAATTAAATATACCAATTAAAAACTAATAAATCCTATACAAATATAATCATTTCATGGAAGACACAGTGGAGTCTTTTTTGGTAGCCTGGGACAATTAGAAATTTGCTTCTTAGAAGAGTACTCTGTTTTTTGTTTGTTTGTTGTGGGTTTTTTTTTTTTTGATACAGATATATAAATCTTAAGAGAAAATTTCTTGATAATATTTATCAATATAGTACAATAAAATAAATAGTTGGAAAATACTATCTACATTTATTTCCTGGGACCAATGTGATAGTTTGTTACAGCAAGTCCTAATTTGTTTTCTGACACATAATACAATTTTATGTAAGTACTTAAGAGTCACGTTTTCAAAGAATGTTTATAGACATTTTAATTGTGATAAATGGGGAAAAACAGCATATACATTGTATATATAGTATTATGCTGATATTATAACATATATAAAGTACAAATTAATTCAACAAATTTTTGAGCACCTTCTATACATAATGGCGAAATTTTTTCACACTCTTTGGTCATAAAGACTACTGTTGGAAAAAAATATTCCATTGTGTAATCATACCACAATTTGTTTGACCAATCTCTCCTTGATGGAAATTTTGATTGCTAGCATTTGTTGTTGTTATTGTAGGGTGAGATCACAACAAAAAATCTTAACTCATTGGAAGGCCATTTGAGCCTATACCTCACATTAGGTAATAAGCAATGCTATAAAATATGTGTGTGTGTGTGTGTGTGTGTGTGTGTGTGTGTGTGTGTGATATATATATATATACTGAGTGACCAGATTATTATGACCACCTGACGTTTGTAGGCAAATTAGCCGTACACTACATCATATGGGATATGAAAACCAAAGGCCTGTTCGAACACCTTTGCTGTCTGCAGTTACCAAGATAAAAAGTCTCCAATTCTCACAGGAACACAAGGATTGGAGAGTCTAGCATTGGAAAAAAGTCATGTGGTCCAAAGAATAATGTTTCCAGTTGCATCATGCAGATGGCAGAGTGAGAATTTGGTGGAAACAGCGTGAAAGCTGGCACCCCACATGTATGAGTACAACCCTTCAAGCTGGTGGGGGCAGTGTTATGGTTTGGGGCATGTTTCCTGGCATGATTTGGGCCCTTTAATTCATATGGAACAATGTTTGAATAGCACAACATACCTAAGTATCCTTGCTGATCAAGTTCATCCTATCATGTTGATGGCATATCCCAATGGAGATGGCTTCTTCCAACAAGACAGTGTGCCATGCCATGGTGCTCATATTGTGTAGGAGTGGTTTCAAGAACATGAGAGAGACTTTACCTTGCTTAGGTGGCCCCCACAATCACCAGATCTCAATGCAATTGAGCATTTGTGGGACGAAGTTAAAAGAGCCATCAGGCAGCTGGTTCCACAACCGTCAAATCTCACAGAACTAGACAGTGCTATTTATCAGGCATGCTGTCAGATTCCTCGCATCACCTTTCAACATCTCGTGGAGTCAATGCCAAGAAGAATCACCACAGTATTGAAGGCAAAAGGTGGCCCAAGGAAGTACTGATGGGGTGGTCATAATAATCTGGCCACTCACGTTCAAATATATCCCACGTTCAAAAGCTGTTAAATCGTGTTGTTTACCCATATCTTCAGCGAAAAATCACTTCTACTGTCGTGGTAAACAACCTGCTACCCTATTTATAATGGTCTGGCCCTCTAGCAACTTCAGTGTGATATTATAGCTAATTTGCCTACAAATGTCAGGTGGTCATAATAATCTGGCCACTTAGTGTATATTGGTTGGTATTATAAAATTATAATTATTTTTAGTTAATAGACTATGAAGCTCTGTAAACAACCTAAGATGGTGGGGAATAAAAGCAATAGGTAAACATGTAAGACACTCTGTTGAGATAGTGCCTAGAATCTAAAGAGGGGGGGTAGAATGATCCCAACAGCTTATAGAGAGGAAATGACCCAAATTTTAACAGAGAAAAGTCTGATTACCTTCTGGTTAGCATTTATCACATCAATGCTCTACTGACCTAAACTAAAAACTTTTGTCAAGCTACTCCAAGATGGGGCAGTTTCATGAAAGATTGTCCTCCTTGAAACTCTGAGGAGCATAATTTTTTGTGTGTGTGTCTTTTGTCTTTTCTGACTATGAGCTGTGAGCCTCCCTAGACTAGGCTTGCCACTCATCAGGAGTTTCTGTCATTGTTAGTTTAGAGACTGGTAGCAGAATGTTGAATGAATGACCTTTCTTTCTCTTTGTGGAAGGAGGAACAACTGAGTCCCTAAATAGTTTTGGAGGTAAATTTCTAGGTCTAAAAGGAAAGTTAAGTAATCTTAATTACCACAGTTGTAAAGTTCAATTTCAATATATAGTTCTATGAATACAAACAAATCACTCAGTGAACTTTCTTATACATAAATATTTACCTATATCTTTGATAAGATTCTCTAGTAGATTCTAGAAAGTGAAATTCTAGGTCGAAGGGTATAGTCATTTTAAAGCTCCTTGAACATGTTGCCTAGTTGATTTTCTGAAAGATTAGGCCTGTTTATATTCCTACTGAAGTGAGTAAAGCACTCACTTGACCTTACCTGAAGTTAATTATTGAAAATTCATAAGCAGGAATCAAAAATGGAGTTTTTTCAAACCTTTCATTACCAGTGCGTTTGTATCACTTTCTCTTTTACCATTAGGTATAAAGTTACATTCTATTTCCATTGGATACCCTTAATCAAGTTAAATAAATTGTCTTCAATTCCTCTTTTGAGGAGAATTTTTATCATAAAATGGGTGCTGAATTTTGTGTATCTACTTAAATGATAATCTTTTCTCATTTATTCTGTTTGTGTCATGAAAAACACTGATTAAATGTCTGATCACCAACCAATCTTGCATTCCTGGGAAAAAACATATTTTTATGTATTGTTTAGTTCAAATTGCTAGTAAGAATTTTTGCATCTGTGTTCCTGAAGAATATTGGTCTTTTTTTTGGTAATGTTTCTTTTGATTAGAGTTAGCATACTATATCATTATTTTAATCAGAGTCTTTATATTTAAAATGTTATTTTGTAGACAACATGTTGTATGGTCTTTGTTTTTATTCATTTTTACATTCTACCTTCTTAAGTGTATTTAGATCTCTCCCATTTAAAGTGATTAGTGGATTGGTATAGTTGGATTGAAATCTAACATATTTTTAATTGTTTCCTATTGGTTGCAATTGTTGTTTCTTTCCCCCCTCTTTTTTCAACTCTCTGGTTAATTTATTATTTTATATTATTGCATTTATATCCTCTATTAGCAAATCTGTTCCACCTATTTTGAATTATTTAATGGTTGTTGCCCTGGTTTTTGTAATGTTCATTTCAAGTTAATCAAAGTCCACCTTCTAAATAACACTAGGGCAGTTCACGTGTAATGCAGGTAACTTATAACAAAGGATTCTCAATTCCTCCCTTCTGTTTCTGATGACATTTTTGTTATCCATTTCACTTAGCTATATGCTATGATTATCCAATATGTTCTTATCATATTAAAAATAGTTATCTTTTAGATCAATTAAGAAAGATAAAAACAAAATTTTTTATTTTACCTTTATTTGCTTCTTCTGTGCTGTTCTTCCTTTCAGGAATGTTTGGGGAAATTTATTTTTGAAGCCATCTGTGCCCAGAAAGTGTTTTGTGAGCTGTTTTAAAATGACAAACTCATTTTAAAAAATCAAATATTACACTATTTAGATTTTCTCTTCTTTCCTGTGTTTATTTTCGTAAATTATGATCTTGCAATTTTGTTCATTTAATTTATAAAATTATTAGTCAAAATTTTTTTCTTAATATTCTTTTATCTTTCTAATATCTGTATCAAGAATGATATCCCTTTTTTCTTCCTAATATTGGTACATTGTACTTTTTTATTTCTCTGATCAATTTTTAAAAAAGTTTTATCCATTTCATTTATTATTTTTTCAGTAACCAACTCTTGGCTTTTTAATATTGTCTATTATACTTTTGTTTTTTAGTTCATTAATTTACATTCTTAACTTTCTTCCTCGTGTTTTCTTTGTGTTTAATGTCATTTTCCTAATGTTCTAAGATGAAAACTTGAATCATGATATAAACTGACAGTCAGACATCCTTTTCACAATCTGGGACTGCTGGCTCCCAACCGCTCGCCTGCCTGCCTGCCTGCCTGATTGTCCCTAACTACTTCTGCCTACCATACTGATCACCCCTAACCACTCCCCTGCCAGCCTGATTGACACCAAACGGCTTCCCTGCTGGCCCGATTGCCCCCAACTGCCTTCCCCTGCAGGCCTGGTCGCCTCTAACTGCCCTCCCATGGCAGCCTGGTCACCCCCAACTGCCCTTCCCTGCAGGCCCGGTTCCCCCCACAACTGCCCTCCCCTGCAGGCCTGGTCACGCCTAACTGCCCTCCCCTGCTGGTCTGATCACCCACAGCTACCCTTCCTTGCTGGCCATCTTGTGGTAGCCATCTTGTGACCTCATGGGGGTGACCATCTGTGTGAGGGCATGGTGGTCAATTTGCATATTACCTATTTAATATATATTATATAACCCCACATTATATTACCATTATTCTTTTGAATTATCACTTTTTGTATTTTGTACTGTTGCTATTTTATACTATTGGTACAGTATTTCTATTCCTACAAAGTTACCCTTACTAGTAATTTTTTTTCTATTTACATTTGTCTAAAATAATTTTCTTGCATTTCTGTTTACATTTTCCTTCTTCCCAAAGGACAACTTTAGTATATCTTTTAGTGTGCCCTTACTGCTAATGAATTTTCTCACTATTTATTTGAAATTTTTTAATTTCATATTTATTTTTGAAAGCTATTTTCACTTGGCATATAATTTTAGATTGTGAGTTTTATTTCTCAACTAGAGGCCCAGTGCATAAAATTCGTGCATGGGTAGGATCTCTAGGCCTGGCCAGCGATCAGGGCTGATCAGGACCTTTCTTCATTCCATGCCATCCCCTGGTGGTCAGCACACATCATAGCGAGTGGTCGAACTCCCAGTCGGTGGAACTCCTGAGGGGACAATTTGCATATTAGCCTTTCATTATATAGGATGTCCTTTTCTTGTCTTCTGAATTTCCTCATTTCCTTTGAAGAGCTATCTTATCAGTCTTTTACTTCTTTGAAAGGATATGTCAAGGAATATGTCTGAATTTCTGAGTGCTTTAAAAATTTTCTTCTTGTCCCCTGCCCCCCGCCCCCTTTTTTGGTAGTTTTCCACTGATTTGTCTAAGGATGGTTACTTTGTATTTAATCTACCTAAGATATATAGAGTCTTTTTAATTTGTTCTTATAACAAATATTCATTTATTGTAATTTGTCTTGTAGCTATATTTGTTATTGTACAGATTCTTGTCTGTTCTTTAGAATTTGTTTACTCATCACTAATCACCTGCCTATACTCTTTGAGGCACAAATTAGGCTCTAAGTAGACCTATGGATACAAACTCCACATTCTTGGTTTAAAGGGTATTGGAATCAAATATCAGGAGAATAAGAGACAAAAAATTAAATGATTGGAATAGCAAACTATGTAACTGCATAAACCACAAGCTGTAGGGATGCAGACAAAGGAATATAATTGTTTGCCAAGAATGATGAAGGAGAACGTGAGGGTGGCATTTGAGTGGACATTTGAAGAATGAGCAGGATTACCAGAAGAGGGCCATTATTTCAGGCTAAACAAAGAACATGAATAAGGAGAAAAACAGAACATTCAATAGGACAGTGTGGTAAAAAATGGGATAAATAATGTGGAGGATATTGTTGTAGGAGTGAGCTGGGCATGGGTAAGGCTGATTTAAAAACTCGTTTCTGAAATCCTTAAGCCAGGGATTCTGTTGCAAGAAATAGGACTAATTGTTATTCTTTGGTGATCTTAAGATGTGTGTCGGTTCTGTAATTACCTCCCAAGAGATGTGTTTACTAAGTAAAAATCAAGAAACAATTGATGCCTCCAGGGCTAAAAGTAACCAAGGAAAGAGAAACACACCTGCCTTTTTGGTCACCAATACTAATATTTTACTTTCTTCGGTTTTGAATAATAAGCTGAAGCCTCGGGTTGGAATGGAATGTAGGTCGCTTTAGGGTGGTGATTCAGGTTGACTGTTAAACTTGCAAAACTGAATGTGGGTGGTTTTGTTGTGTAATCTTTTGCCTTAATCTTTCTGCCTTTAATGAAGTGCTTTGACTCTCTATGTGTATGCCTGTTAGAAGTAGGACTTGCATGGAGTTTCTTAATGGAACCTCATCAAATTTAAAGTCATGATTAAAAAATTGTTTGCCTTAGGTTAAAAAGTCCTATTTAGTTATAGAAGAAAATTAAAAAAAAAAAGAAAGAAAAGGAAAGAGCGATAATTAAAGCCTGGTTAAGCAGTTGATATTATTTTATATGGGGAATTTAAAGTACATAAAATAAAATAATTTGGTCAAATTTACTTTCTTTTTATTTATTTTATTTAAAAAAAATTTAATTGATTTCAGAGAGGAAGGGAGAGGAAGAGAGAGATAGAAACATCAATGACGAGAGGGAATCATTGATTGGCTGCCTCCTCTGCACGTTGGACCGAGCCCACAACCCAGGCATGTGCCCTTGACCGGAATCGAACCTGTGACCCTTTGGTCTACAGGTCAACACTCTATCCACTGAGTCAAACTGGTTAGGGCTTTACTTTCTATCTTAAGTGAACTTTAGATACAGAATTTAATATATAGAGCTAGTGTGTCACATGCAATGTTAGAGAGGAAATTTGGATATAAAGGGCAAAAAATATCTACTAAACAATACTTACATCAAATATTGAATATTTTATTCACCATTTTAAAGATCAAACCTTTTCTAGAGCAGAATGTCATCACTTCAACTGTTTTTCAACATTTCAGTCAGCATTTTCAAAAAAAACATTTACCGAGCATCTACTATGTGCCAGGTTCTCTGCAGGCTTCCAGAGATAGTAATGAACACAAAAAGTATATACAAAATCCCTGATCTTTCAGAGATTAGTGTCTAGTGAGGAACATCAGACAGTTGTTAAATAATCACACATATGAAAAAAGATCATTCCAAATATGAGCAAAATACTCTGAAAACAAGAAGTGCAATTATATGAGAGCCAATAATAAAGACATTGCAAATAAATTCTCTATTCTTTGTGGGTCTCAAGAGTGGTTGGCACACAGGAAGTTGGCACTTTGAGCTGCTCTTTTTTTTTTTTTTAATATATATTTTATTGATTTTTTTTTTTACAGAGAGGAAGGGAGAGAGATAGAGAGTTAGAAACATCGATGAGAGAGAAACATCAATCAGCCGCCTCCTGCACATCTCCTACTGGGGATGTGCCTGCAACCAAGGTACATGCCCTTGACCGGAATCGAACCTGGGACCTTTCAGTCCCCAGGCTGACGCTCTATCCACTGAGCCAAACCGGTTTCGGCTGAGCTGCTCTTCTGTGGACAGAAAAGGAGTATTAGAGATAGGTTGTTGTTGACGAGATAGGTAGGGCCTTTGCATCATGTCCTGCAAAGCCAAAGGTTCCTAAGTGGTTCCTCAAGTTAGGTTTGCTCTTCTCTTACCTCAACTAGCACCTTCACTAGTTCTTTGCTTTCCTCCAATCCATGCCCATGATGCTGCCAGAAAGACAATTCTAAAACTCACTTCCTACAGTGCCTCACTCTTCCCCAACAGCTTCTGAAATTTCTCCTTTATGGGGTTGGGTTTCTTTGCTCCGTGGCAGACTGGACCTCTGTGATCTTCCCAGGCTCAAACCAGCCTTACCAGATTTGCCTTTCATCATACTTCTCCACACCCAAGCAGCCCAAGTTCTAGGCTCAGGTAATATTTTATAGCAGAATCATTCACTTCCCTAAAACAGGTATGTGCTATTTCATTTTTTCTGGGAAGCATTCCCCACCTTCTTTACCTGGAAACTCCCCACTCATTCAAAAATCACAAGATCAACTGTGACTTTCTCACCAAAGCTTTCTCTTACTCCATAAGAGAGAGTTAGGTTTTTTTTTTTTTTTTCTTTCTTGGTGATTCCTTAACACTTTGTAATAGTTACACCTCTCATCACATTGTACTGTAACTATTTAATTTTGTTTTATTTCATAAATTAGATTATGAACTTCTCTGAGGGTGAAGACTAGGTCTTCTATAATCTTACTTTAGCTCCTTCCAGGTGGGTACCTAATACCATGCTTTGCACACATTAATGCACAGCTGTAGAAGGAAAGAAGAGGCCTCAGGGTCTCCGATGTGTGTCTTATTTATTTGAAACTAAATGATGATCTTTCATATATTTCTAAAGCTTGATGGTTATTAAAAGCAAAACCTTTAGGGCCAAATTAGGGTGTTCTTTGATACTTAGGACCAAAAATCCTAAGCCTATATGGTAACTGCATAAATGATAAAATAGTGCCATTTCCTCAAGATCTTTACTTGTATTTATTGGAAAATTAACATTATAGGCTGATTTTGTTAGAACAGAACACTTTTTTTTAAAACTCTCCATAGTTCTTGTCACAAATATACAAGTGAATAATATCTATAGTAAAGGTCACAGTTTGGATGTAGTGATCCACCTGCATTTACTATATTAAGTGAGTTTTTGGAAAGATAATATACTCCCTATAAGGAAAAAAAATACAAGTTGATCTTCAAATAGACACCATGAACATTATTACCATCAACGACAAATGCCTACTACATATCTAGAATATGTAAGCAGTTGTGTGAGCCTTGGGGAAGATAAGAGACCATAAGGTGGAATTGGTTTCTCTGCATCTGAATGTTTAGAACACATTACCTCTTATTTCTTCCCACCTACTTTAAATTTTCAAATTAGTTTATTTATTCTATTTTTTTAAAGCAGAATCTTCTGGGGCTCAGTGTTACAATTGGGCCCAATTTTAGACCAAGGGTTTATTTTTGGTATTGGTTTCATGCAAAACGAACCCATGGAGGTGGGTAAGTAGAAGAGCCTAAATTAACTCCCAAGTTGATGAATTAGGCAGAAGAGAAGGAGAAATTCATGCTATTTACTAAAATAATTATGATAGAATAACATTTTATGCCCATCACCTTTATCTTTTATCTGCCTATTCAAATCAGTAGTTGTTCTAGCTTTATTGTCTTAGGAGAGAGATAGTTCATGATAGAATGAGAAAATGATTTGCTGGTGTTTTCCTGGATTTGGGTTATAAATTTCTAAAGGGAAATTACAGAATTTAGACAGAGCCAAAAATATTTCAAAGAAGATGGATTTGGCTTCCTCTAGTCCAATGGTTCTCAACCTGTGGGTCGCGACCCCTTTGGGGGTCGAACGACCCTTTCACAGGGGTTGCCTAAGACTATCCTGCATGTCAGATATTTACATTATGATTCATAACAGTAGCAAAATCACAGTTATGAAGTAGCAACGAAAATAATTTTATGGTTGGGTCACAACATGAGGAACTGTATTTAAAGGGCCAGAAGGTTGAGAACCACTGCTAGTCCATAGAAGTTTTGTTTTCAATTGGAGAGAAAGAGCCATGATGGGAAAGTGATGAGAATATAGGCATTGATAGACACTAAAGAGAAGAGCCAGGCTTCCTGTTCTAAGAACAGAATCCTGGGAAAGTTGTAAGGCTTCAACGTGGACATAGTTTTGCATGAATTTAGGCAAGTGGAGTCTAAACAGTGTCAGAGAGATTTTCAAGTTTCTAAGTTTGCCATGGAGAGAGCTGGGATGGACATTCACACTAGAGAAATCTCTAAGAAATAGATTACTGAGTAAGGACCAGTTTGGATCATGGAATTCTTAGCAAATATCTAAATGGACAAGGGACCATATGGACCTAAACACTCCAACAGAACTTAAAATAAACCTCAGGAAAAGGAAGGAGAAAGCCTGAATTGATTGGGATTGTTCCCATATTGACAAAAGGAGAGTTTTAAATAGAAATGTTCAAGGCTTAATAAAAATAAGAGATAACTTTCTTTCATATTTAAGTTTGTGGACTGAGATGCATATATGCTACAAAAGGGGGAGAAAATGAAGTAGGTTTGCTGGGAATGAACAGAGGTGTGAACTCAGCATGACTGATCATTGAGGAGTTTGGTGGGAAAGTTAAGTGATATATGCAGAGTGCCTAGAATACAAAGACATGTATGATGTGATCCTGACCTTCAAGAGAATCACAGGTGGCCTATATTGATAAATGTACTAGTATGCTTTAAAAGTTCAGTGATAATCCAAAGGATCATATGCTAAGTGTAACAACTGCAGAAGAAATTCAGATGAAGAAAAGATCAATGAAGGCTTTGTTGCCAGGGAAGGTCCCACAACAGAGGTGGGGCTTGAACTTGGCCTTGAGGGAAGCATAACACTTAGGCAAATAAAATAAATAAGTAATGACTTGGCAGTAAAATAGTGCCTGGTGTTTGAGAGTCAGTGAAGACTAGCTGCATTATAGCAGATAATTCCATTGTGTTAGAGCATAGGTAAGACACATTGAAGAGGTCTGCCTGGTCCAAGGAAGAGGAGGTGTGGAACACTCAGCTAAGGATTGAACTTCAGTCTGTAGTCAGTGAGGAGTCATCAGAGGTGTATGAATGGAGGAACTTTCTGTGAAATGGGATACATCGAAAATATTAATTTCCAACAGTGTATAATTTTGCTTCTAGCAAACCAGGCAGGCTTGTTACATAAGATCATACTAGAGCAGTTACTTTGATGAGGGAGACTATATGCCAAAATGGCAGAAAAACTTAAGACAAACTGAAAACCAGCAAAGTAGAGGAAAACTCTGCTGGTGCATCTGCAACCTTATCTTTAAATTAGAGATTGCGTATGTAGACTTGCTTTGCAAATGTTAGGGATCATTACTGTGACTGTCTGAAGGACAACATAACAACGTGAATGAATGAGTAACCGATGTTTACCATTAACATGCAGTTTGCTCATTGAGCTTGGGGGTTATGTGAGATCCAGAGTTGTTTTTTGAAAGTGATTCTCATAGATGTCCTTGTGTCCTTTGGGGCACAGGGAAAAAAGAGTAGTGTTTTCAAAGTGTAACTCAGGTTTTGCCGGAAGCCGGTCCATCCTTGCTGCTTGACACAATCGCTGCAGGAAAGAAACATCTGCACAGCATATGTTTCAAGGGACCTGGCATATATAGCATATTGTTCTTAATATGTTTGCTCTCCTTAGTGCCATGTGTTTTAACCAAGGTCACCTCTCCGAGAAAGGTTGTTTCCCCAGGTGGGGATTTTTCCCTGAGATTAGGGAGGGGATACAACCCCTTAACTAAGTGCCAGGCGGGTAGTTAATCACTTTAACTACAAACAATCACGCTTAAGCTACATAATCTTTACTCCCTGGAATGGAGATAAGAAACGCCCTAACCTTTGGAATAGAAATTGACAGGATTAAAATCGACTGGTATAAATACAGATGTAACAAGACAATAAACATCAGATCCTGATCAGATCCTAACCAGATCTTTGGCTGGAGATCCTGGCTAGAAGTCCTGACTAGGCTGCTGATCAACTGAAGGCTGTCTTCGTGTCATTCCTTCTTCGCCGACTCCGTCCACACCTTTGGGGACCCCTGGACCTGCTGGGGTTGGACTCCAGCAAGGTTTGTCACTGTCTGTTCAAAACTTTCCACTGATTTCTTGTTATACTCAGATTAAATAAAAGTCACACTGCTTACCATGGATTACTTGTCTCTATGTGATTTTGGTCTAGTCCTGGCCACTGTCTGACTTTATCCCTAGTACTCGTGGCTTGCTTCACTCCATTGTAGCCCCACTGGTTTCTTCATGTTCCTGTAATATGTCAAGTATATTCTCATCCAGGACCTTAGCTCTTACTCTGAACTCTCCTAAGAACACTATTCAGATGTTTTTGTGGCTCACCCCTCATTCAGGTCTCTGCTTAATTGTTCTTCCCAGGGAACACAAATCTCCAAGTCAAAAGAAAAGTTAGTAGGTTAAGGTCTAGATGCCTCAGAACAATGTATTTTGGTTTATTGTTTGTTTGCAGATTAAATAATATTTTTTTTATTATTTTAGCATTTTTGCAGCAAGAACACCTTGGGCTTGTACAGATTCTAGTTCTTTGCTTCAGGTGGCTCAAGCATAGATTTGACCTAACTCATTTCCTCCCCACATTCCTGGCTGGTAGACAAGGGCAGGGAAGAAGGAGAAGCTGAGTCACTAGGGCTTAATTCACTTGTCTGTTTCTTGGCCCCTAGAGCTTGCTTTAATTGTAGAAGCTTTCAGTGGGATTAGCTTTGCTGTAAAAAAAAGCATGCTAGGTCTCCTTTCAAAGTAGGCCCTTGGCTGTATTGGAACAGTATTAATACTTAAGGCCTTTAAAGAATAAAGATATGCATGTGGTTTTGATGAGACTGTCTCTCAAACTAGGCCCACAGTTGCCACCTTCCCCTGTGTCATCTACTGAGCCTGCAGTAGAAATCTTAGAACAGCAGTGTATGGATGCCATGGCACAAGTTATGCATCAGATGACTGGAACAGGTCTCTCCCCTGAGGCCCAGGTGGGCTTCTAAGCACTCAGGAGATTTAGGGAAGCACAGACTTGTTTCTTTACCACATATGACCAACAGTGAAGGCAGGTTGCAGGCCTCATTTAATATTCTAGGGAGTACTTTTCACTGTCAGGATCTTACTAGCATACTGTTGTTTGGCTCAAGCTAAACAGGGTTATGCTTTACCCAATAAAATCAGATAAACATTTAGGGATATTGTTACCATGGAGTGATAGAAAGAATATTGCAGTGGATGTGAAAAAGATACCTGGAAGTCATTCCAGAACGATCACTGACTAGCTGTGTGACTCTAGTTGACTTGACTCAAATGACCTGGGCAATAATGTCCCTATCTATTGAATGAAGTGGTACCTTTGAAGTCACCACTGCAAGTATTCTATGATTTAGTCATTCTCTCAGTAGTATCCAGTGTTTCTCTGATCATTGAACGGTTCCTCTATGAGCTAGTCTCAGCAGAGAAAACTGGACAACTCCTAATATGGAATTTACCCCAAGGCATAAGAGCTTTACAGATCTTCCCTCCATATCTTGGGAAGTATAGAAACTGCAAGTTACTCCAGGGGTAACAGAACAGTTTCCTGAATATTCTGGAAGGTGGCTGGTCCCACTAGCAATTTTTGAATGCTCAACTGAGTTGTAGAGTACGAGGAAAACAAAAGACGTTCCCCAAATTATGTAATCCTTTCAAAGCAAAAATCCCTAAAGGTGATGCAGTGGTCTCTCCTTCCTGGCCTTTAGTTATATACAAATGTGATACTGTTGGTTCCCAATCATCTCCCTAGTTTAATTAAGCCACCTATTGACTAGCTCCCTACATTGTCACACAAATTTTGGCTTTGCATGTGATGCTTATCACACAAAATAGTCCAAATGCTGCTGCTTCTCTGACATTGTCTCAGATCTCTCTAAGCCAGTGGTTCTCAACCTTCCTAATGCTGCAACCCTTTAATACAGTTCCTCACGTTGTGGTGACCCCAATTTCATTGTTACAAATTGAACATAATTAAAGCATAGTGATTAATCACAAAAACAATACGTAATTATATATGTGTTTTCCAATGGTCTTAGGCGACCCATGTGAAAGGGTTGTTCAACCCCCAAAGGGGTAGCGACCCACAGGTTGAGAACCGCTGCATGCAAAAGCACCTTTTCTTTCTCTAGTCTTTCCTTAAGTAGTTTATATCACAATCTCACTGAAAGGCCTTATGGATATTTGCTTGTACTTCTGTATCTTCTACTACCTTCATATCACATCATAGAGGTTAATATATTCTTTGTTGACATTGAATCTTTTCTATCTTTTCTATGCAAGAGGAAGCATGTTTCTGGTAAGATGATGGTCAAACAATTATATATATATATATATATATATATATATATATATTATATA